>NC_091089.1:4262500-4330000 GCF_032405125.1 Capricornis sumatraensis
AGTTGGGGCCCCATAACCTATTAATCACTCTATCTACTGTATATACAAAATTAATATTTTCCATGAGTCATAGTTTCATCCTTTATCAAGTGACATGAATATTTTTGTTACTTCTGCGATAGTTGTCGTAAAGGTAGAATGTGAATGAAATAGTCTGGAGAGTTTAAAGCCAAGAATCACACAGTTGTTATTACTGAGAATAAAAAGAAACACGTTTATGTTTGCAAATCCTTGCCTATGACGATTCTGCCTAAGTAAACAGAGCTGCGACTCCTCCCTCTCCCTTCCTGCCCCGCTGCCTTCCACTATGTGATGCTTACCTAGCGGGAGTTTTCAATCCGGGGTCATAACTTGCCAAGTTGGGGAAACAGCCTCTATTCTCTCTTTCTTGAAAACCTATCAAGAAGAGATTGAATTAATCCTATAATTTTCTTATCTTTTGTCCTTCAATCGCCATCTCTCTATCTTTTTATTCTATTTTCTTGGTGCTTTTCTCTAGCTTATTTCCCAAATATTCGGCCAATTTTTCCAGAAAGTTGTGGCCATCATGTTTTAAACTCAGAACAGTTATGCTGTGACTGTGACCCTTTCTTATAGCACCCAGTTCTTGTTTTATGGATGCAACATCTTTTTACTTCTCAGAGGCCGCTTGCTGCAGTTTTTTACAATGCTTCATGCTTCTCCCTCCCGGGGCCCTCTCCCTAAGTTTCTACCCTGGCCCTGGGCTTCAGGATGAGCTTTCCAGAGTCTGAGTTGCTCACCTGCTGTGACCGTCAACTCTGGGCATGAGGACAGGCCACTTAGCTGGTGGGATTCCTGAGACCCTGTAGGAATCTGCAGTCACTGCAGTTGATATTTATGTGGTCATTTATTTATTTGCTCAATAAGCATTCACTGACCAGCCACCATGTACCTGGTCTACCCTGGAGATACTCACCTTTGACTTACGCTTCACTTAAGTCAGGACTTCTCAAAGTTACCGGGCTGGTGACGGTCACGCTCCCCAAGTGTAGGAAGCTTGGCAGGATTCCACTGCAGGTTTTCTGATTCCAAATCCATTGTTCCTTCCAACAGAAGATGGTTTTCCCCTAACACAGTTGCACATATCAAATTTAAAGTTTAGGGGCAGTAAAAGGAAACAGATATGTAAAATCTTACTTCTTTCCAAATCACATTTTATGTTTTCGTTACTGTTTCTTGTCTGGAATCATCTGTTAAGTACGTGTAAAGTACTTAAAGTACTTAAAGTAGGGTAAAGCTCATCTATCCCAGGGCCATAACTATGAACTGTTTAAAAATATTGTTGCCTTCTGCGAAGTTCTCATGAAATGAACACGATTCTGTGAAATTAAAAGCCCTTGATGCCTTAAAAGCATTATAAAGTACATGTGAAATGGTCTAAGAATGACAAGGGGGCTTCCTTGGTGACTCAGTGGTAAAGAACCTGCCTGCCAACGCGGGAGACACAGGAGATGGGGATTTGATCCCTGGGTCGGGAAGGTGCCCTGGAGAAGGAAATGGTAAGGCTCTCCAGTATCCTTGCCTGGAGAATCCCATGGAATCTGGCGTGCTACAGTCCATGGGGTCACAAAGAGTCAGACACGACTTAGTGACTGAATATCAACAACAACAAAAATAACAAAGGTTTCAGAGAAACTCAGTACTTCTTGATGGCCTTGTATTTATCGCTGGACAGAGGAGACCCAAGACAAGTCCTAAATTTAAGCATAAGCAGGGCCTTAGTTTACTCCAGTCAGTAATGAAAAGACTGTTAAGCGCACCTTCCTCTAGAGCTGATTTAGTAAAACTCTATGAAAGGAAGACATTTCATGTTTTATTATACATGACAATTATGTCCTAGGTGCCAAGAAGCAAAACTAACAGAAATCATTATCTTCCAACCTGAACCTGGAGTTTGTCAACTTCCCTCTTTTATCTTATCATCAGGGAAGATCACAGAACAGCTGCCATTCCTGGTCTCGATGTCATGGATGACAATTTCAATGCGAAGAGATGTCATTCCAGGAGTAAGATGCAGGATTGGGCCACGTTTCCTGAATGCTCTCCTGGGTGGTCAAAGCCGTGCCTACTTTCTGAACGCTGTGTTTAGCCAAAGGCCCCAGACTAAGATTCACAAAAATCATTCTGGATAGCAGTCCTGCTTGGTTTCATCTCTGAGATTATAAGGTAATTCTGCTTTATGGCTTCTGCTGTGTAACACCCTATTTGAATTTTGCCGTAAGATAAGCCTTAAACATAAAGCATATTTTCAACCAAGTGCAGACCAGGGGATAAACCAAGCAAGAGGACAAGTGGCTATATTAGGAATGGTGAGCTATCCGACATGGCCTCATGGAAGAGCCAGGCTGAGTTAAGCCCTGGAGAGCCACCACGTCCATTTCACAGAAGGGGAAACTGAGGATGGAGAGGTCAAGTGGATGCAGGCCTCTCCTGGGCAGACGCGTGAGCTCCTGCTTCACAGTCTGGGGCCAGTCACTGAGAGCCCTTGATTTCATCCACAGAACTATTATTCTTACTAGAAAAGTAAAAATAAAGAGGAAAAAGGCAATAAAAAGAAGACTCATGTAAACTGCTTTTACTGAGCACGTGACAGGCCATGGTTGATCACAAGTTCATTGTAACTACTATTATTTACAGGGGCACAGCCCTTCCTCTGGAGACATGTCTCAGCAGGTAGGACTTCTCAACGAAATTTGCCTTCAAAATTCAGGAAATTAATCATAATAGGATGAACGCTTGTCTTCCTCATCTAAGTATTTTGAGCCAAAGTGGACATAAATACAGAAGGATATTCTAGTCCTTGTGTATTTAACATAAACCAGATGAAGCTTCCCTGGTGATGTCAACAGAAAATGAGGTTATTGGAGCCTGGAGTTAAATTGTGTATTTTAAGTTTAAAAAGGAAGCTGCTGTTGCTGTTGTTCAGTCGCCAAGTTGTGTCTGACCGTTTGTGACCCCAGAGGCTGAAGCTTACCAGACTTCCCCATCCTTCGCCATCTCCTGGAGTTTGCTCAAACTCATGTCCATTGAGTCAATGATGCAATTCAACCATCTCATCCTCTGTGGTCCCCTTCTCCTCCTGCCTTCAATCTATCCCATCCCATCAGATGGCCAAAGTATCGGAGCTTCAACCTCAGCATCAGTCCTTCCAATGACTATTCAGGGTTGATTTCCTTTAAGATTGACTGGTTTGATCTCCTTACTGTCCAAGGGATTCTCAGGAATCTTATTCAGCACCAAAGTTCAAAAGCATCAATTCTTTGGTGCTCAGCCTTCTTTATGGTCCAGCTCTCACGTCCATACATGACTGTAGGAAAACCCATAGCTTTGACTATACAGACCTTTGTGGGCAAAGTAATGTCTCTGCTTTTTAAAATGCAGTCTAGGTTTGTCATGGCTTTTCTTCCAAGGAGCAAGCGTCTTTTAATTTCATGGCTGTAGTACTGTTCACAGTGATTTTGGAGCCAAAGAAAATAAAGTCTGTCACTGTTTCCACTTTTTCCCCATCTATTTGCCATGAAGCGATGGGACTGGGGGCTTCCCAGACGGTGCTAGTGGTAAAGAATCGACATGCCAATGCCAGAGATGCAAGAGAGATGAATTTGATCCCTGGGTCTGGAAGATCCCCCAGAGGAGGAAATGGAAACCTGCTCCAGTGTTCTTGCCTGGAAAATCCCATGGACAGAGGAGCCTGGCGGGCTACTGTGATGTGGCCGCAAAGAGAGCAGAGCTGAGTGACTGAGCGCAGCACAGCATACCTGGGCCACGTTCCTGACAATCCTTGGGCCACCTTGCGAATCCAGGGTGCTACACTGGTGTCCTAGGACTGCTGGAAGAGTACACTACAGACTAGGTGTCCTGAACCACAGAAGGTATTTTCCCAGAGCTCCACAGGCAGGAATCTGAATTCAGGTGACCGAGCGATGCGCGTCCTCTGAGGCAGGGGCAGTGGGGAGGAGGGAGTCTGTCCCAGTGTCTCTCCCCGGCTCAGCCTTTTCACACCGTCTTCCCTCTGTCCCTCTTGTCTCTATCCACGTTTTCTCTCCAATGAGGACACCAGTCATCTGGGTTGGGGCCACCTCAATGACCTCATCTGAACTTAAATACCTCTGTAAAGGGGGCTTTTCAGAGGGTTCTAGTGGTAAAGAACCCACCTTCCAGGAGACATAAGAGACACTGGTTGGATCCCTAGGTTGAGAAAATTCCCTGGAGGAGGGCATGGCAACCCATTCCAGCAGTCTTGCCTGGAGAATCCCATGGATGGAGGAGCCTGGCGGGCTACTGTTCCATGGGGTCACAAAGAGTCGGACACGACTGAAGCGACTTAGTACGCACCCACTCACCCACTATTGTAAAGACCTTATCTCAAAACGAGGTCACATTCTCATTGTCAGGAGTTGGGTCTCCAGTACACCTGTCTGGAGGCACGTGGTTCAACCCAAAACAGGCATGTGGAGACTTTGATAGACATTTCCAGCAAGGGCTTCCCTGGTGGCTCAGGTGGTAAAGAGTCTGCCTGCAATGCAGGAGACCCAGGTTCAACACCTGGGTTGGGAAGATTCCCTGAAGAAGAAAATGGCAACACACTCCAGTGTTCTTACCTGGAGAATCCCATGGATGGAGGAGCCTGGTGGGCTACAGTCCATGTCAGACACAACTGAGTGACTTTTAATGTCAGTTTGATAATTAGCTAAGCAATGTATTTTGGTTTGATTTTTTTCTGTTTTTGTCCATTCCCAAAGCTGAAGTGTTTTGAGCGTCATTTCCCCAATGTAGCCATTATGAGGAGCTGCAATAGAGTGGCAATTAGGGATTCACCCCCAGGGTGTCTTTATGGCCAGAGTGAGGAGAGAGGGACATTTGCCAAAGACAGTCACATAAGAAGAGAAATATTTACAGTGTGCAAAGGCCTTGGCCATTCCAGGACTCATCAAAGAGCATTTGGGAATGATTTATTGTAGGCACACTTTAATTTTGTACACCGAAAGGCACATTAGAACTTCTGCAGACTGTTTCTCGGATGCTAAGGAATCAGTGATTTGTTATTGATTTATCCTCTAGATAAAGAGGATTGTTACTGCAAAACTCCACAGCACCAAGAACTCCAAGGACGAGAGGAGAGACACGGAGAATTAATGATGGATAGCTGTTGAGACAAAGATGAAGATTTCCCTGAATCTTCGATATATGGTTGCATCTCTTTAAAGTTGTCTATAAAATCTCTGGCACACACTGGCTCTTCTTTTATGGCCATATTACAATTCATTTTATACCTGTCAGTTGTTGATTTGGCGGTTTTAGTGGATGGGAATGTGTAACCTACAGCCACGTGTGTTGGGCTGTGTGCTTGGCCACTAGACCGTGTCCGACTCTTCCGTGACACCACGGACTGTAGCCCGACAGGCTCCTCCGTCCATGGGCTTTCCCAGGCGGGAATACTGGAGTGGGTTGCCATTCCCTTCTCCAGGGGATCTTTCCAACCCAGGGATCGAACCTGTGTCTCCTGCATTGGCAGGTGGATTCCTTACAACTGAGCCACCCGGGAAGTTCCAGTTTACACCTGGAGGGCACTTATTACCTTGTCTATGCAGCATGCAGTTCATTTATGGAGCTGTGTCTCCAGCCAAGAGGTTCTCCTGGGGGCAGAGCTCTTACCAACATCCTCTACAAAAAAAGCAAGGCGACATAATTGGGCACTTTTGAGTTTTCATGTGACCACACTCCAACTCCAACCCGCAGAAGGCAGAAATACTCCACACTGCACCTCACCGTCTCCACCCCACCTCCCAACGTTTCCCAGCCTGGCCACTGAGCTCACACAGCAGTCTTTTCTTCCAAAGCTGGCTTGATCTGGGTGTCCCTCCTAAAACTAGCTTCACTCTAAGATGATTTCTTTTCATGGACCCTTTCTTTGTCTTCTGCTCTAGAACAGCCAAAAGTAACACCAATTCTTTCCTGACTCATAATGACAGCCCATCATTATGGATGGAAGTTTTCTGAAGACAGTCAGTCCCAAGTTTTCCCTGACCATAAGTTTTTTTTTTTTTTTCCTCTTTCGTTTTCTAAAGAGTTTCTGAAAAAAGTCATTTATTTGCCCAGGGGGTCATTTAGGTGGCTGTGTTCTACTACAGCCTAACTGATTAGATAGTAAACAGTTGATCAGAAGAGTAAAAGCATCATCCTTCATAAAACGTTCATGGAATTCCAATGCACTGGGTTTCCTTGGGTTTCTCTGAGTGCATGGCACCTGACCTGTGTATAAGGAAGCTGTTCCCCACAGCGGGTGCTGGCCTGAGGCCCTCTGCCCTCTCTTCTTTCACTTTCTTCCTAAGGATATGGCAGAAAACAACACACACCACACCCCAGACCACAAGGACAGTGTTGATGAAACGCCGGGTGCAGGTACAAGGTGAGAGAACCCGGGATTGCCATCGACCAACCAGCCCCGCATCCTAAGCTGTCAAACTCTGAGTTGTCTAAGTGGACGGTTGTCCTTGAGGGTCCTGACACAACTGTAGCTAGGCAAGGACTCAGACATAACTGGGCCCCTTGGCCCCTGTGAACTCTTGTTTTCTGCCCCATCACGGTAATTTCAGCCATGCAAACAGTGAAGTCAGACGTGTCCAGGGCAAATCTGCACAGCCTTACGTTTGCTTGTAGAAAATAAAACACAATGCGCTGTGGGTACCAAGGATGAGACACAGGATGTATCTGGCCTGTGTCTACTTATAACAACCCGCTGCTGCTGCTGCTGCTAAGTCGCTTCAGTCGTGTCCGACTCTGTGCGACCCCAGAGACGGCAGCCCACCAGGCTCCCCCGTCCCTGGGACTCTCCAGGCAAGAACACTGGTATGGGTTGCCATTTCCTTCTCCAATGCATGAAAGTGAAAAGTCAAAGTGAAGTCACTCAGTTGTGTCCGACTCCTAACGACCCCATGGACTGCAGCCCACCAGGCTCCTCCGTCCATGGGATTTGCCAGGCAAGGGTGCTGGAGTGGGTTGCTATTGCCTTCTCCTAACAACCCACTATTGAAAGACAAATCCTGTTAACATACTTTGAGGGTCCTAATAATTCTCAAGGAAAAACTGAACCTTAACATTAAAAGACAATGTTGATGCCCTACAGCAGCGCCTGCAGGACCAGTCCTGGGTAAAGACAGTTAATTACGCTCACAGATATTTATTACCTGAAAGTGTCTAAATAAAATGTAGCTGTTGAACTATTATCCAAGTAAGCCCAATGATTTTAACTGGCTCTTTTTACTTTGTATTGATAATCTGTAAAGAAAAACATACATAAGCACAATTTCTCAAAACACAACCAATACCCACAAACATAATTTCTAAATGTAAAGAGCATCCTGAAAACTAATGATGAACTCATCTTCTGAGCCGATGTGACCTTCACGAGAAGATAGCTTTTAAAGACTGTTTACCAACGATAGTGCAAAACTTTGGAGGTTCCTTTTTTTTTTGGTACGAAAATTAAATGGTTTGTCCACTAAAGAATCAACATGAAAATCCTTTTACGCACTTGCATAAAAAATTAACCTTAACAAATAAAACCAAGCTGTGAATCGTTTATTGTTGCTTATCTCTTTGATTACTGTATATTAATTAAGCCGTGAATTACTACTTGAAAGAATAAGGTTCCTGAGATCCAAAAAGAATTAAAAATGAATGCTTCTGTAAAGAGACAACGAGGAAGCAATTGAAAAATGAATGTTTACTTTTAATGTTTTACTTTGCTATTTTCCTTAAAAGAAAATCTATAGAAATTTATATTGTTTGCACTCTGCTGGTCTCTGATAGTTGGAAAACAGCTGGTCTCTCGCATTGGTCTCTGAATGGCTAGCTGGCAAGACTCAATAATCTGTCGCAGCCCAGGTTAAGTGATGGAATTCATTTAAATGCCCCAGAAGTAATCATCCACAAAGAGTACATTATTTCTCTTTTATGAATTTTCAAACCTAATACTGATGGGTGGCATGCAATTAAACCTGATCAATATGTAATTTAGGTAGGCTGACATGTTTTCAAATTCTCAGAATATAGATTCTTTCAATATTGCAAGAGCTTAGTGAAATACTTAGCCTTTATAAAATAGCTAAGGCAGTTTAGTACAGTACAAAAAAATAATAAGTTTAGCTAGAAGATGTATAGAGAAGTAATTAGACTCAGAGACTCTAATTTTTGAGCAGAAACCATAATTGAGAAATTAAGAATGTGCTTGATCCTGGTCATTCTGAGTGTCTTTCTTCAAAACAGGAGCCTAGAAAGAACAGAGAGTTCTGCAGGATTTTACAAAATACCAACTTAAAAATTTTCATGTGCAAATACTTTCAAAGGCATTCTAAATGCTAGTTAAAAGATTGTGAAAGCTGTATTATAACGAGAAACAATTTCATATACATTTATTCACGAAACTTTATTTTACCGGGAATTAAACTGAGACCCCCCCCCCCCAAAAAAAAAGAAACAAAGAAAGGAAAAAAAAAAAAGGAAGAAAGAAAAGGCCCAGGGAGGGGGGGATTACCATAATGACCCTTTGTGTTAAGCTAATAAACACGGGTAGGACACTGGCTTGTGACCTTAGGGGTGAAGGGTGCTTCTCACTAGGATTACTAATTAGCCTGCTGTCATCTGCACAATAAGAATTACACTTGAGTTCCTATGATTTGACAGGATTCAATTTTAAATTTCATGCCTGAGGTCTTAAAGTGCTCCCTCACTCTTTCATTTGCATATCCGACAGGACAGGGCAGAGACACCGGGGCCTGTGGAGTGTGAAGCTGGTGGGAGGAAAAGACGCTTGGGCCCCCGAGGGCCCCCCGCCTGCCCCACGTGTACTCAGAACCCTGTCTTCACACCCGCTCTTCCTCTGACCCCATTTTTCTGTCCTCTGGTGTTTGGCGGCCTCTGGATGTCAGCCAATCGAAAGGGTATTTTTTGTTCAATGTTTGTTTCATGCTCGGAGCCTGTTACTCTTCTTTGCGCATGGGATCTGTTTAAAGGGGGCCCCCTGGCTCTGAGATAATCTCCCCTCCCCTCATTTCTTGCTTGATGCAAGATCTGTCCATCCCTCATCCCCTGTCTCTGAAGGCATCTCACCTGTTCCCCGCTACTGTAAGGCTGGGCAGCCAGAGGGCTTCCTCCCGGCCATGGGAGACAAGCCGGAAGGGTGCAGGTGACCATCATTGCTCTGACTGTTCTGCTTGTCCCTCCAGAGCCATATAGCCCAGCCCTGGCCTCAGGCTACACTCACAGAGCTCAGGTCACTGGGGCTGGGCCCCGTGAAACAGTCTAGAAATCCGCCAACAGGTAGCACGGTGTTTGTGGCACCAGTGAAGTCACTGGGCTCCTTCCCAGAAGTGACGGGGCTGAGGCAGGTGTGTGGGACACACGTCATCGTGAACGTGTGTTCTGCAGTACTTCGGCACATTTGAAAGATGTCTTGGAAATCTAAATTTCCCCTTATAAAATTTTAAAATCGATTTTTACTCTTGTGGAAAAGTAAAAGTGTTAGTCGCTCAGTTGTGTTCGACTCTTTGCAGTATAAAAGTAAAAGCTATAATATCATAGTTACTATGTCCTACCAAAGAGTGTAACATGACTTAGTGACGGAACACCAACAACAATCTACCAAATACGTTTAATTAAAATTCCGCTTTTACATATTCTTGGTGACTTGAGCCATGAGCAAATAAACACTATGCATATTCACTCCAGCTAGGTTTTGATATAATTGTTCAGTAAAACGTGACAGGTGTATTTGAATCACATTTCTCCTTGACATTCCACAGTGATAACAGGTACTCTGAGGTTGGGGGCATTCTTATCCAGAGAGCGGATACAGTGGGTACAGTGGATACAGTGACCTTTGCATTGTTGACCAGAAGGCGAGCAGATGGAGACCATGGTAACGGCAGAAAGCTGAGGGTGGGGCAGACCCGAGGCAGGTGCGTCTTCATCCTTTCCCACCAGAGTCCACAAATTCATTAGTGACCTTAGTGACAAAAGAAAAAAAGAAAAAAACACCGAGAAACACAGGACTTGAGGGACAGTTGCAGAAGCAAGCAAAGACAAGGTTGGCTTTGCTGGGGGTGAGGGGTGAGGAGCTACTCAGGATTCCACAGCGGCAGGCGCGCCACCCCCGTGACGCAGCCTCCAGCCTTGCTCAGATTCTCACGCCTGTACTCTGCCCTCCAGGGTGGTACGAAGGACTCATCCCACCTCCTGAAGGAGTAGTCTGGGGGAAATCTCAAGAAGGGAACGTTAAATAGGGCACCGGCATAGTGATACAGTTTCTGTTCCCCCACATACGTGTTTCCACACCCTTGTGCACACACCTGAGCGCCCATATGAACATCGTGTGTGACGGAGGAGCATCGTTTCAAGAGCCACATCTTCTGAAGACATCCTCCCGGCAGCTGGGTCCTTTCTGTAACTTTCCTTGTGAAGACTGTTTTGTGTGCTATTACTAACATGTTGATCAAAAATGCATTCTAACCAAACTGGAGATTTCTATCAATGTATCAGAGTTATTGAAACATGTGGGTGTGCTTCAACAGTGAAAAGTGAAAAGAAGGAAAATCACTTCAGTTCTAAAAATACTTCCTCTGGGGCTCAAAAGACAATATATACAGAAGCCAGTGAATACTTGGCAAGGCCAGGTTTTCCACCTCCTATTTCATTCTCCTGAACTCCAGGGCGAGAAATTAAGAGCAGTGAAGTCACAACTTCCCGGCTGAGTATGTGAGTACACAAAGGGCCTTTGTGATTCATCCCGAGGACCTCCAATATGTCTTTTTTCCCTTAAACCGCGAACGTGTTATCTTAGCGGTGTCATTTAGAAGTGCCTGGAGTGATGAGAAGGCACCAGCTCTCTCTCAGCTATTTGCTGGTCACTGGGACAGAAATGACAAAGGATTCTGTCCATTAGTTTTTCAATACATGCTCAATAGTAGAAGGAAATTGATGGTGAGACGCCGGCCCCACATCGAAGAAACTTATGATGCGGACAATAACACTTTCAATAAAAGGGCTTTTGATTTTCTATGTGTCAAACTGTTTTAATATTAGGGCATTTCTAGGTCAATGAAGGGTTAATGTAGCATCGTAAATCATATCTAAACAAGAACCCCAAGCTCGCTCTTCAGAAAAAGTAGTCTGTTTAGGTCAAAAAATAAAACCCACAAAAATCAGAAAGTGGTGGGTAGCTAAAGCAGTGCCCTCCCACATTTATTTCACGGCCCCCATGCAGACACGGACATGGCACACTACAGAGAAAGAGTAACAGGTGAATTAAAGACGAGTGAGTCTCTGCTGCGTCAATAGCAGTGAAAGCACACAGCCACGGTGGGCTAGGTCCCAAACTTGAAATATGTTTGTTTGGATGAAAATTCAGAGCAGATGTAAATATCCCTGAGCTCTGGGCTGTCCCTCTTGAAAGCCGTCTTCTTGTGTTCCTTACAAACCCACCCACCCCGCCCCCAGTTAACTTAGAGTGGCTTCTATTTCTTCACCTTGGCGATAGAATTTCCACAGTCTTTGGTGTGGTTAATCTCCGGGTATGAATAAATAATGATGCTCCTACCAGCCTCAGCCCTGCATTCTCCCATCCCTGTAAACCTCGCAGCCAAGCTCAATAAGCCACATTGATTGTAGGCTGGGTGTCCAAGATGGGCCCTGACAAAGCCACACTGTTGCTGTGATTTCTAAGTTCTTCCTTGTCAGAAAACCTCCAGAAAGGGGGTCACATCGCTAAGTTTTTAAGTCACTAAAAAAAAAAAAATCCTTTTACCACCCTTATGGGTAAGTGCAATTAAAAAAGATGACAAATTCAATAAGATTTAATGAAGAACAGAAAGGAGGCAATGAAAGAATACATTTCCCCCTCTGCTTGTGCTTTGAGTCTCAACCAGCCACGTGTATCACCCCTCGCTTTGAAATGGCTTTCGGGGGTAAGGGGCCTTTGAAATACACTTTTCAGGAGGAAGAAGATCACAGAATCTACAGAGCCTGGCGAGAAACACGGGCTCCCCTTCTGTCAGGGAGGAAGGTCCCCTCCCCTTAAAAATCACGCAAAACTAAACCCCAAAGATGCCCAAACAAAATACAACTCTGAGAGCCACGCAAACTTGGCTGTGATTTGTCACCTAAAATCTGCAAATCCTGCAATATTCGGCGCCCGCATGTGAAACAAATGGGCTTCTGGGAGGGCAGGCTGCATTGACAACCCCGGCAGAGAGCAATTTTCTGTCGTTTAATGAAGGATGGAGAGGGCGCTTGATAAAGTGCCCGCTCATTACAAGTTTGTTTTTGTGTGTGTGTCTGGATGGCCGGCAGAGAAAATGTGCGTGTGTTGATGAAATGGCAATCTCCCCAGCTCAATCTTCTTAGACAAGTTCGAATTGTTAAAAGCAATCTTATTTTATTGTGAATTCATTTGGACAGTACTGAACAAAGAATCAAATGAACTAGCAGCCTGTTGGTGTTTCTTTTGAGCTAAAGTAATATAAAAATATTCTATTTGTTATAGGCTTTGAGGCTTGCTCTCAGCTCTGTGTGCAATATAAAAGTTATATATACGTATATATAATATACATGTAAATACACATATGTGCATGTGGTTTTAGAAAGATTTATAGAAGATCCAATCACTTTAAACTCTATTCAGTCATAAATGCATATGAAACATTTTTAACAGCCCTAGATGTCCTATTCAAATATTCTATGTTAAAATCCCTAATATAATGATGGACTGTATTATCCCAGTTACCATTATATTTACTTTTTGTCTTCAGTTTTAAAAATTTAATGGTGGCTGTGAAAATAAGAAGCAATTTACCAAATTCAGATATACAAAAAATGAATCTGAATACCTTTAGATCAGATTTCTAGAAACCAGGTAGAAGGAATAAAGATATTTGATAATTTGTAAAGGTTGAATACTAAATCCTGTTAGTTTAGTTAATTCGAAACCACAGAAAGGGACCAGATATTTCTCCCTTTAATAAGTAAACATTAAGAAAAGAGGGTTGCAAAGAGATTGTGTGCTGTGTGCTGAGCAAAGCACCAGTAGTTTCTTCTCTTCTTACTGACGTTAATTGATTTACAATGTTGTGTTAATTTCAGGTGTCCAGCGACGCGATTCAGTTATACATATCTACTTATGTACATTCTTTTTCAGATTCTTTTTCGTTCTATGCCATTACAAGACGCTGAGTGCCGTTCCCTCTGCTGCCCAGTAGGTCCTTGCTGTTTACCTTGTTTATACTAATTGTGTGTATAAGTTAAGGGCATCTTACTTCCAGGTACTGGACGAGGTTAACAGGACGATACAATGAAACACACACAGAGAGATTCTGAGATAACCTCGGTATCACCTATACTCACCGATGTAAGCGTGTATGTGCACAACACATGATGAGCAGTCTTGTGCCTCCCAAACCCTCACTTTTGTAAAAGGCAGGGGGCGGAGCTCTCTCACTGAGGCTCTTCTCTCCTTCGCACACTGGGTCCAGGATTAAGGGTGCTGTCAGCTTCCTCCTTCCACAGTAAGTCTCTCAGCAGCTGCTTCAGGCTCAGCCCACTCCTATATTCTGCCTTTCTCTTTACCTTGAAAACTGAATGCGCAATGCTCTTGTGATTCCTGTTATCAATCTTCAAAACTGACCCAGCATCTCAAAGGAAGATGTTATGGTGGAGGGGTTTGCCCGCACCCATGGTGACTTGGAGCCACTCCCCATTTTAACGAAAAATTTGGAAGTGATGGAGACCGTGGCTCAGCACTGCTTCGACTGCTGGAAATGGGAAGTTTTGAATGTTTACACCACACATCAGGAGGGTTTTGTTTGGCTTACATCATAGTTAGAAAAATCAGTTAACACTTTAAAGTTGGGATATTATTACATGAATGACTTAAGAATGTCACTTTCTTATAAGGACTTATTGATGTCGTCAATTTATTTTTATTTATTTATTTCAGATCTGGCAAAGGTGGATCCCTTTCTCTGCTGGCCACCACCCACCAGAGTTCAGACATCGGAGCTCCTCCCCAGGTTCACAATCTCAGCACGGTCACCTTGCCTCATCCTTACCTGGACTGGGGGCGTTTCAGCTTAGACTTGACACCTGAGCTCTGAAGGAGTGTTTTCTGTAGCAACAAGACAGTGTACTGAAAATCACAAGGAGAAAAGTTCATTTTCTAATACAGCTACTCTGTTTATTAATTTTATTTTCTTTGAACACCTTTTATTTCCCATGATAAGCAGAGATTGGAGTATCTTACGGGCTTCCCAGGTGGCTCAGAGGTCAAGACCCCGCCTGCCAGTGCAGGAGATATAAGAGACATGGGTTCGATCCCTGGGTCAGGAAGATCCCTGGAGGAGGGCATGGCAGCCCACTCCAGTATTCTCGCCTGGAGAACCCCACGGACAGAGGAGCCTGGCGGGCTACAGTCCGTAGTCACAAAGAGTCAGAGACGACTGAAGCGACTCAGCACACACACACGGAGTATCTTAACAAACCTCGTGTTTATGTGTTAACTGTCACTCTTAAATGATATCAGGGCACAGAAAACAATAACACATCTCATTTGGTTAAGCCCCTGGATGAACTGAGTATATCATAAGTTTTTGAAAACTAGAATGTGTACATTAGAAACAACATGTGCCTGTAGTAAAAACTACTATTGTCTTAAATTGTTCATTTGGGAATTTATGTTTCTCAAAAGGTTAATGATTATTTCATCACCAACATCAACATCACATATTCTGACTTACATGGTTTTGTGAATGATTGCTTTAACACATTTATTACATTAAAAATTTTTAAATCACTGTCAGGCACTTTCAGAGAAAGTTCAAACATGATAAAAGGTTAGGTGTTTTCTAACCATGTCAAAACCATGGAGGAGTCTGCATATAAAAGGAAGAAGAGCTGAATGGGCGCACGGGTGATGACATGAAACCAAGGCAGGAAGCAGGCCGAGGACTGAGGGCTGAGTGCAGCTGGTGGCCTAGATGGCACCCGATGTCTTGGCCCAGAAAACACGTCACCATGCAAAGTGCCTAATCTGTGATGGCCGACTACACTTCAAAACGCATCATGACTAAAATCAACCAGTCACTGCTGATCTAAAAAGGTGGTTTTCATCTTAAAGGATGAAGATGCTTCCTCTTGATCTGTTTGCCATAGGCTTTTCACCCCAGAAAGAACGCAGCACAGGTCTCTCTCCACTCCAGCCCATTGTGCCCTTAGCTCTGACCATCCCAGGCACGGGGGAAACATTTCCTTTCCTGCTGCCCAGATCAGCAAGCTAGGAACCTCTTGAAGGGAGATCTAAATGAGTGCCTGGAAAAAAGCTTATTCCGCCCCAGACTCAGGATCAATTCACTATCATCACAGAATTTCTCTCTTCCTAAGAGATGAGTTAGTTCATTTCCTGGGAAGGAACTCAGGAAATAGCAACTTCAGCTTGTGACTATGAGTAATATTTAGCAAATTGCTGCTGAGTAGCGTGAGAGAGCATTTCTTTCCCCACATCACCCAGTTTGGTTCCTGACCATAAACACTTGCTGTGTTTGACCTGGGCCCGGCAGTACCTGGTCCCCACACTGACAGGAGAGTCTTCATGAGACCTCTGTGCACAGACCTCCATGACCGCACTTCTTTATTTGCAGGTAGAAACAACTGTGTTGAGATGAAGGCAGCTGAGCAGGACAACGTGAAACAGCAAGAGGCGAAAATGACCAAAGCGACAGGCAGCCGATTCCAGGCGGGCCTGCGAGTGCTCAGGATCTGGCCAAGCAAGGACGTCCTAACTCCATAATCCCAACCTTCCGTATACATCAGGGGTGACCCTCAGGTCGCCCACTAACCTAATTCACCAAAGCCTGATCCGTCACTCAGCAGAGGATCAAAACCATGTGACTTCAGCACAGGTAAATGTTCACCAGGTTTTATAGACACAGAAGTCCTCCACCTCCGCATCACTCACATTCCAAGGAATTCGTGGTCATGGTGAATGCCTGCTCCCACTCCCCACCCCCAGCGTTATTCTCACGGGGACAGGTGAAGGAAGGATCTTACCGTTCTTTTCTCAGAGAACTTTGGGGGGAACGTCAAATTGATGGGCCACAGGCTTGGCAACCATTCCTCCTTCCCTCCTCTGTCCCCCTAGATTTCCTTCTCTGCCCCTGGATTCCCTCCTCTGTCCCCCCTGGATTCCCTCCCCATTCCCCCTGGATTCCCTCCTCTGTCCCCCCTGGATTCCCTCCCCATCCCCCCTGGATTCCCTCCCCATCCCCCCTGGATTCCCTCCCCATCCCCCCTGGATTCCCTCCCCATCCCCCCTGGATTCCCTCCCCATTCCCCCTGGATTCCCTCCTCTGTCCCCCCTGGATTCCCTCCTCTGTCCCCTGTATTCCCTCCTCTGTCCCCCCTGGATTCCCTCCTCTGTGCCCTGGGTGCCCCTCTCTGTCTCCCCTGGGTGCCCCTCTCGACTTTGGCATTTGCTCTTGAGCCTGCATCCCTGGGCTGTTTGTCACCATTCTCTGCTTCTGGGCTCTGGAATCCGCCTGTTACTATTTATCAGGACTCTGGAGATATGCTTCAGTGTTACTTTGTTTTAATGATAACAAACACCCATTATTTCTAAATCTCAAAAAAGGAAATCAAGCATAAAATTAAAATACTTTTTCCAGCGTAAGCTAAGCGAGGTTTCTTTCCTATGAAATTTGGGAAATGCATGTGAGACAATATTTCAAATTGAAAAAAACTGGAAATGTAAAAATGTTGAGAGAAGAGTGTGGTATTTCCCAGGAAAGAAAGGTGGTGTAAGCGCAGACCAAGCTATTCATTCTATAGTAACTCATCATCCCGAATTCCCCACAGTTTGCTGGAAATAGTACGGTGACAACTAGACCATGTGGAGCTCAACAGCAACAAAGCAGAAGTATTTTCAGAATATTCTGGCAACTCCAGCATGACATCCTGTGTTTATAGATTGCCCACTTTTGCATTTTCTCACTTATGCACACAGACATAGTGTGCCTTTGCAGAAATTATTCTTATTTAAGAAACAGAAATAAGAATACTCGATCGTATTTTCTGAGAGGTGTTTCCCATGAAATTTTCTGGTTCATTTTGCCAAACTGGGGATCAGCTCATCCATTTCTACGATGTGGTCTCACATCAGGTGAGAAGGCATTCTCTAACTCCTCCCCTCCCCCCAAAATGAAACAGCGAGCCAAATAACTCCCATCCTATGACCCACGCGAGAGGCCACCCGAAGGGTCTAGACGGCACTGCCCCCCGGCCCCGTGACTGTGGCTTTCCTGATGTAAATACCAATCTGATCAGAATATCATCTATTATTGGATTTCTAATTTTCTGTGAAGAGGCCAGACTGTGTCGGGCAGCCTTTAGCAAGCTGTCTCAGATGAAAGCAATGAGCACATCCCGACTTCACACACGGTTGCCAAGGATACGCTGCCCAGGGACCAGGGTCAGGAGTCAAACTGACCAATATTGAGTAAATTGCATTGGTTTGAATGATTCCCCCTGAGCTGGTCATGATACGGCACATACTTCGGTCTGCAGACAGAAATATTCCTCCTGAAGATGAGGGGAGAGACACTGTGGCAATTGGTACCCATGTGTGGGCTTGTGTGCATGTGTGTGCGTGTGTGTGCGTGTGTGTAAGAGAGACAGACATGCAAATACATACACAGAGGCTAACAGGACAGAATCAGTCTACACGGCGACAGCAGAGGTGCATACCTGTCAGTCTCCACATCTTTTGAGCTGAAACTAAGTCAGCCTGTGCAATGCAGATTCCATATATATGCTACTAAAAAAGCAAAGGCTTTGCTATGTTTTCTCTTCTGATTTTTACCACCATGATATTATTTTCTTGCCACAAGTGAACGCGTTAGTCACTTAGTCGTGCCAAACTTTTTGTGACTCTATGGACTGTAGCCCTCCAGACTGCCACAAAGCATAGCATGATTTTCAGAGTATAAGAAAACTGGAGAATATTTTCTATATGTGTGTATATATATGTACGCATGTGTGTGTTAGTCACTCAGTCGTGTCTGACTATTTGTGACACCATGGGCTATAGTCTGCCAGGCTCCTCTCTCCATGGAATTCTCCAGGTAAGAAGACTGGAGTGGGTTGCTATTCTTTCCTCCAGGGGATCTTTCCCAGCCCAGGAATCAAACCTGTGTCTCTTGCGTTGCAAGCATATTCTTTACCATTTGAGCCATAAGGGAAGCCTATACGTACTGAACAATGGAAAGCTGCAGTGGGGATAGAGGTACTGATGCCTTCAGGAAAAAGCGTTCATTTCAACGGTGAGAAGAGTGTCTTTTAGGAAGACTATCACTGAATACTCAATCTTTCCTTTCTAAGCCTTATGTTTTGTGTATATACACAAAAAAATCTTTAGGCTTATTATTTTTTGGAATAGCCTCAACAAACTCTCTCAAATATACGATATTTAAAGTGTGAATCCGATTTCAGAAGCAACATAAGGCTTAGAAAGGAAAGATTAAGTATTCAGTGATAGTCTTCTTAAAACCATTGAAATGAATGCTCTTCCTGGAGGGACCAGTACCTCTGTCCCCACTGCAGCTTTCCATTGTTCAGTGGGCTAATGAGGAGGCTCACATTCTCCAGGACCTGACTTGCTTTCTTCACTTTGCTCCATCATCGCTGGGTGTTTTCACATCATTTGTCATGGTTCCATTGTAAATTAGGCATTAAAAATCACACGTGTGAGTAACTAATAGGAAAAATAAGTGGAGTGGCAAGAGATGGAAAGCAAGCTGTCCAGTCCTATAATTCAGAGGAAGTTGGACAAAAATGAGCAAGCCCCAGATTTCCCAGCCTGGGCCAAGTTCACCAAGGCCCTTCTGCTCACCAGGGCCCATCCTTACAGGATCGGCCACCAACGTGAAAGCTACTCAATCTTCCCACTTATACCTGTTGCCGCGATTACATGGCCAAGCTCAAGGAGAAAGAAGAGGCTGCTGCAGTTAATTTCCCAGTGAATCAGCTTTGCTTTTCTTTAGGATAAAATTAACATAGTTAAAGATCTAGGATCCTACCAACTCTAATTCCAGGTGAGCAAAGAGGTCACGGAGAATAGACCAAGTGGAAGTAAAAGGTAAATGCCGAAGGATGTCTACTCTCCCCACTAAGTGCAGTTTAAGACAACTTGAAAACACCGTAAAAGAGCAGATTTATAATCTCAAAGAAAATGGGCTTCTTCCTTTCTCATGAATGCATGTCTTCCTGAAGTGACTTCGCCACATTTTTACTTTGCTGACACGTATGCCCATGGCTTAAAGAGGGTCCTCTTCCGTCTCTCAGGACACAGACACATGGGGTACGCTTGTGTCTGAATAGAAAGGGCAGCACAACAGAACCATCTGCAGAATTTGATGTGTGTCTGAACGAGTGGTTCACGCTATATCATTTATTTTTTAAAAAATTTCTATGCTACCATTTTTAAGTTGGAAAATTGTCAAAAATAGCTGCTTTAAGAAAGGCAGAAGAAAGGGTTGTGGATATTTATATTTTAGTGAATGAAGTATAATACTCTTTCTAAATCTGAAGAAAAGAAAAAAAATGGCTGGTGCATTTCTAGATAGATGGTTGAGAAAAGAATCATTGTAAGTCTAAAGTAGTACATTTATAAAAATGCCGAGTTTTGTCCCTGTTCAATTGGGACACTGACCAGAGGGAGGCTGCAGGCAAGATGATTAAGTTTCCTTTACTAATTTGGTTCTTTGTAGCATCTCCCAGCAATCCTTTTTAAGTGCCTGCCGCCCAGTTGTGTCACCGTTTATGGTGGATCGTCTGCCAAGGTGAGAGATGCTGTCCTGGGAACGCTCCGTGAAGGGCCCTTCCACCGTCTCCTGAAAGATGCTGCCGAGATAGTTTAAAGGTGCTTGTTTAATTCCACGCATGTCCTGCGATCTACACTAATTATATTGTGATTTCAGGGCTAGTTTCAATAGAGGGGTGATGTATGAAGAAGATGCTAGAGAAAGTCTATAGCAAATAATAGAAAGGAAAATGAATAAATCACAGCCCTTTTCACATCGAGAAAGAAAATTCTTTGTAAGGTGAACTATTTAAAGCACAATTAGCTCATTCACGTCTTGGCAGCAGAAAATACTGTCTTCAGAGCCGCAGTGAACTCACTCCTCACTTGAGGTGTAAGCTGGCAAGACGCGGTGTGCAACCGTGCACCAGCTCCTCTGCTCCCGTCACCGTTTCCCTCTTGCTCATCTTGCTTCTGAAGGCCCCACCCCACCTCCCCCGGCATATGGGCTTCTGTGCAAAGAAGAGCGTTTCCTGCAGTTTCTGTGCGTGGACCTTGATGTTTCATATGGAGGAATATCCATGACCAAGAGAGTAGGCACTGAAGTATGTCTCGGTAGCACCGTTTTGAAAACAACTGCATTGAGTAGTATATTATATATACTATATATATATATGGCACTCCACTCCAGCACTCTTGCCTGGAAAATCCCATGTGCAGAGAAGCCTGGTAGGCTGCAGTCCATGGGGTTGCAAAGAGTCGGACACGACTCAGCGACTTCACTTTCACTTTTCACTTTCATGCATTGGAGAAGACAATGGCAACCCACTCCAGTGTTCTTGCCTGGAGAATCCCAGGGACGGGGGAGCCTGGTGGGCTGCCGTCTCTGGGGTCGCACAGAGTCAGACACGACTGAAGTGACTTAGCAGCAGCATACAACACAATCTAAATTTCTGCAAAGAAGTTATTTGTACAATGAAATTTTATTCAGCCCCTTCTATCCAAGTACTGTGTTGGTTCTTCTGTAGAACACTATGTCTACCACCAATAAGTATGCAATATTTGATAATGAATGTATTAGAAGTGGTAAACCAGTGGTTATTTCTTAGACGCTACCGTTAAGGTCATTTCTGGTCATTTTTAATTCCTTGTTTCTGCTTTGTTATAAACTGCAGATTATTTAAGATGTATGGTAATTATATAATCAGAAGAAAAAAAAAAAGATGAAATTCATGTGTACCTGCCTCAAAAGCATTGCTACTCAGTTCTCTTCCCCTCCTTATTACCAGCTCATGGCCTGTTGATAACAGTATGGAGTCTGTCTCCTTTCCCCTCCCTGAAATTCACTGACACGTGGTCCTGGACTCCACCCACCGCTCTTTGATGCCTCTGTAGCCGCCCCACGCCTCCCCAGGTGCACACTTCTGTGCAAGCGCGGTTGCCCTGTGACCGGCTCTCCTGTTTCTAGCTGTGCTCACTCAGGCCCACCTGTTACAGTGCTGAGTGACCCCCCTCACGAGGAGGACACCCGCCCTCCTGCCCGGGCCTCAGGGCCTCTCTTGCTCACTACTGCAGCTTGCAGGCCCCAGGTCCAGCCAGTCCCACTTCTGTCCGTCCCCACAGTACTTCTTTAGCTCCCGCCACTGAGGGGGCTCCTCTGGCAGCCTTCCACAAGACGCAGCCCTCTGCTCGCCCACAAGTTCACCCTGGGCCTCCAGGGGCCCTTAACCTCTCCAGGGAGGGCGAGTCATTCTGTACCTCCACCCTGGGGGACACCGCCGCCACAGCCCAGGGACAGACACCCAGGGCATCTCCCTCACTCTGCTGTCAGCCTGTAATCTGAGCCCCGTCCTGCTTCACTTATCAGGAGCCCCACGTGGGACCGGGGCTGCTTCTCAGAGCCTGGCTGTCTTCCTTCTCCCTCTCCAAGCCCATCTCCTCGCTGCGCCTGCCAAGACGGGCCACCCAGCTCCATCCAAGGTCTCTGTGGTCCTCCAGCAGGTACAGCAGATGGGAACCCCAGGGGGAAGTTCCTCAGCTCCCCCCTGGGGGAAGCTAGGCACCTGAAGCCACTGCTGAAAACCAGAGCCCCTGTGGGAGTGTCCTCCACCCTCCTGAGGGTCCCAGGGCCCCTTCCTTCCCTGGACTCTTGGTCCTGCCCCCTCCTGTCAGCCCGGCACCTCTGCTGCCCCCTTCTCCCCTCCCACTGGCCCATTTCTACGCCTAGAGTTGCCCCAAAGTCCCCTCTGAATGAGCCACATGTTTCCAGCAGGAACCATAACTCACAAAGTTCCAGCACATTCTAAGAGGGGGTCCGTCCTGCTGATGGAGGAGAGATGGGTCGAGGACGGATCCGGAGGCCAGAGCGTCTTCAGGTGCACTTCAGATGGCACTTTTAGGAGGGTGTCATCATCACTCTCCTTCAAAGACTCTGGATTTCCAGGGTGTCATATATATCAATATTCAAATATAAAGGCAAGACTTCGAGTCTTCTGTAGATCAATAGTAATTATTTTAGGATAGTCGGATACATTGATTTATCCACATCTCTGACCCCTTCCACTAACACAAGTGAGCAGGTGCTGCGAGCCGGCCTCCCCATCACACAGGCCTTTCTCTCTGAGTTTGGGGGGACTGGCTGTGTCTTCTGTCTGTGGACTTGCACTCAGCCTCCGTTCTTGAAGGCCACCCTGGTGAACGTGGAACAAGGATGCAGGCATATGCTACAGGCAGTTTATTTCATTGGACAGAATTCATGACACCGGGCATGCAAACCACCTGCTCTTTTCATGTATAAAATCTGTTGCCACTTAAAATAATTGCCCAGGAGTCTTCTGAAACAAAGAGAGTAGCACTTAGTGGGATCTTTGAAGGAGGGACAGTGCTGTCTGTGTGGGTAACTGCCACACCTGCAGAACTGCCAATATGCAGCCCTAAGAGGAAGCAGTTTGCTTGGTAAAAGTTGAATTCATTCAGCATCCTTCATTCCTTACTGACGAAGATAGGTGTCCAATAAAAATGATCCTGATGGAGCACGGAGGTCTCTAAAGAGAAGGATTACTGCTGGGAAGTGAAAGGACGATGCCCAGGGGAGCTGTGGCCCCCGGGACAGTCCTGACCTTGAGGTCACCAGGGATCTTAAGGGTCAGACCAAAGGTTTTCTTTTCCAGGGAGGACAGAGAAGGCGGGGGAGCCAGACGTGGGGAGGGTGGCCAAGCAGGAGCATCTTGAGAACAAGGAGACTCAGAACTGTTTGTCTGGAAGGTCAGTCCATCCTCAGGAGAGGCCACCTGTCCTCAGGAGGTGCCGTCTGTCCTCAGGAGGAGCCATTCGTCCTCAGGAGGGGCCGTCTGTCCTCAGGAGGGGCCGTCTGTCCTCAGGAGGGGCCGTCTGTCCTCAGGAGGAGCCATTCGTCCTCAGGAGGGGCCGTCTGTCCTCGGGAGGAGCGGTCCGCTGGCTCAGGGTCTGGAGGAGGCGGGAAGCCCATCCAGTGTTTGCTTTGCTGGGCCGCAGGGGACCACGCTTCAGCACATCACCTGTGAAGCACAGAATGGGGCTTCGGTGGGTCTGCTCATTCAAATATGAGGCAAAGTTTTGTTTTGTCATTTTCCCCAAATTTGAGAACTGATATTTTCAGAACAAATGACGGAGAAATAGACTGAAACATCCTTGGCTCACGGTCTCAAATGTTCAGATAAATTCTCATTTCCTTAGAACTGTTCAGGTCTTAATCCACTTAGAGCAAAAAGGAAGGAATGTCTTCCAGAGGCTCCAACTCACTTTGAGGCACTAACTTTGGGGTCAGGCAGATCTGAGTTGGGGTCTCACCATACCCAAGGAGCCGTGTGCCATGGCCAGGCCTGGGGTAGGGGGCACTGTGTGTCTATTCCCTCATCTGTAAAGTGGGAACTATTTGCCAAGACAAGAAAGCCCAACATTTAAAGTTAGTTAAATAAAACAAATACAGAACTCAGTAAAATAGAATACAAATATGATATCATCAATACAAGGTAAGTCGTTGAGAGATCTTGGGATTTCTTAGGGTCATGCTTCAAGGTTTAATGATAATAATTGTTAAAACTACACAAATCCTTCAGGTCACAAATCTCGCTGCATGCTGTCCCAAGGAAGTACCTTCGAGGATACACTGAGACCAAAGCAAGAAAAATTGAGCCACGCATAAAAATCATACAACGTAAAGTTTTTCCCTATATTATACATTTCTAATTTTAAAGAGGAAATAACCCATTCAGGCTAAAAAATCAGGTAGTTACACTCCTACTCCTGTTGCTGTTATAAATGAAACGCTGGAAACAGTAGAAAACTCGAGATTCAAAGGCATCTTCCTCATTAGACGTGCGGTGGCTCTTAAGTACAGTACAGAGCTACCAACGTAACTGTATCCTTATTACAGGAGGTAATGAGGCCTTAAATTGGGGGAAACTTAAAGACTATAGTATTTTATTGGTATAACTTTCCAAAATGATTGCCAAGGAAGCTATTAAATGGGTAATTCATCAGAAAGATAGACTATGGAAATGTTGGGATAATATATAACATTTGTCCCTAAAAATGACCTCCCTGTCTTCACACTTGCTGGTGTTCCCGGTTTCCAGGTCAAGGATTTGTCCCCTCCCTTTCCCAGCCCTCTCCTGACCCTTTCCCAGCCCTCTCCTGACCTCACACTTTTTGACATGCTGCCCTATCTGAACTGAACACCTCCGCGTTTGCCCAGCTAGTGGAGCCACGGTCCCTGCCCACTCTGTTCTCTGAGAAGCCCAGCCTCGCCTTCAGGGCTGGATGGGTGTCCTGGACGGCAGACCCACCCTAACACTGGCAGCCCGTCTCTGCCTTTGTCGACCGTGGTGGAATTTACCCACTGACACGTGGCCCCATGCTCTGCATGAGCAGCTCCCTAAAAAGAAAGGCTCATCTTGGCTCCATTGCTGGAGGACTTAGCATCATGCCCAGAATACAACAGGGACTCAACACACACCTGTGATAGTACATTTCTGTCAGCGCTTTCATGATAGAAAATCTGATTCTAGACTGTGAGTCAAAGCTCAGAGCTAGAGGACACAGTCGCCCTACGTAGCGAGAAGCTTTATTCTCTTGGAAACATCTTTAGGGGAAAGGGCTGTGGGCGGGGAAGGACCACTCTGGGCTGCCATGCGGGATGCAGCGGGGGGTGCAGTTCCTGGGGAGGGCAGCTGAGGTGGCCAGGAGCCCAGGTGGCCAAGGGCAGTGTCCAGAATGAAAGTCACTATTCCTGCTTGGAATGCGTGTGTCCCCACCAAGGCCATGGGACCACCTGGCGATCTTTCCCACGTGATCTGTGACAATAGAATGGGAGGTGGGTGATGTTTTCTGTGGTGAAGTTGGGGGGCAGGAAAGGAAACAAGAAAGACAGTCAGAGTGTTTTCTTCTCCAGGTAAGAGATGAACACGACTGCTTTTTCTTTTTTTAAAATTTATTCTGTAGTTGGAGGGAAATTGCTTTACAATGTTGTGCTGGTTTCTGCTGTACGACAACACAATTCAGCCATGAAAAGTGGAAGTGTTAGTTGCTTAGTCGTGTCCGACTCTTTGCGGCCCTGTGGACCATAGCCCGCCAGGCTCCTTTGTCCATGAGATTCTCCAGAGAAGAATACTGGAGTGGGTTGCCAATTCCTTCTCCAGGGGATCTTCGTGACCTAGGAATCGAACGTGGGTCTCCTGCATGGCAGGCCAATTCTTTACCATCTGAGCCACTAGGGAAGCCATATTCAGCCATAAATATACATATATCCCCTCCCTGTTGAGCTCCCCTCCCCTCCCCCATCCCACCCCCGCCCCCAGACCATTGCAGGCTTCAGGGTCCCTGTGTTACAAACCAACTTCTCGCCAGCTGTCGATTTTACATGTGGCAGTGGATATATGTCAACGCCAATTTCTCCATTCATCCCACTCTCTCTTTCTCCCACTGTAGAGGGAGGTGTTCAGCATCGAAGACTCAGAGGTGGAGAAAACGTGAGGGGCGGGGCACAGGTGTGTGAGATTATCAGCATTAAGCAGTGCGTTTTGTAAATGGAGTGAAGTTGTGTGGAGGGTAGCGTAGTCATACTTTTTCACAAAGTATGAGAGGAACACGTCTTCAAAAGCACAACATAGGGAAATTATGCGAAAAGAGGACAGGCGTTTTCTCACCATGTGAAAGGAAGAGTTTATAACACTATGACTACCTTTAGAAAATAGAGGAAGATTTAACAAGCCAAAAAATAATAATAATAAGATAAAAATCAAGAGATAGGATCATTCTAGGTTTCTCTTTAATTTTTGCTTCCAAGGCTAAAGCCTATGTGCTCCGCACTGCAGAGCCTGGAGTCCTAGGGCCACGGTTATAAACCTATAAACTGAGAGAATCCCTCTCCAACAACATGTCCTTGTTTATTGAGCCTGAGTTACTTACTGTAAAAGTTGACCTTGGACATGCGGTCACTTATTTCCCCCATGGCCATGTGCCTGGGGTCCTCCCCACTGGGCACTGCTCCAGCAGGGAACGTGCTAGGCAGAGATGCCCCTGGCTGGGTGTCTCCCACCTTTATTTCTCCATGCGACCCATCCGGTGCAGGACCAGGGCACTCTGGCCTCTAGCAGACACAGTCTGGTTTCTATTTTTAGTTCCTAATCCTTTAAGGCTCTTTTCTGGCACTCTATCTGCATCCACTCACCTTGAAACACCTAAATTCTTTTCTTCTGAAATGAACAGATGTAAGATGGGTTGTTGGAATCAACACTTGAAATCAACAAGTTATCACTCATGGTTGTTGCTCCAATTTTTTCTAATTATCAAGGTCTTCGCTAGTCAGTCCACTCATTTTGTTTCAAAATTTCTTAATGATTTCCTTGCAAATATTTGTTTCTAAAGAAGAAAACCCTCCTCCAACGAGCACCACTGAGTGTGGTTTCCCTGAGGGACCACTTGACAGTCTCCACACATAGTCCAGCCCTGAAGGTGGAAGCTTGGAAGTTGACAACATCTAGCCAAGGATGTTAGAAATAGCAATTAAAACATGGTTGGGTTTTTTTTTTTTTTTTCCTTTATATGGTTATGTAAACCAGTGCTAATTTTCTCAGCAAAAAAGGATCGCGCAGCGGGGTGACCGGGAGATGCCTCAGCATCACAGGCAATGAATACCCGCTTTAAAAAAAAATGTCAAAATGTGGATGTGCGTCCAATCGTTTAAAAAATAGAAGGTGATAAGTTGAAAATGTCAGGTAATTGGCAGACAGATAGAAAGTTAAACTGTGTCCTCAGTGAAGAAAATTAACCAGCAGCTGCCAGCAGGGACCCCAAGGTCGTGTGAATGCCAGAACCAAGCACAGCCCAATCATTCAGAAGGGGTCCTGGGCTGAGTCCCCTCCCTGGCCATTTCCAGATCTCTCAGGAGCTGCCCTGAACCACTGCCAACATGTGTTCATTTCTAAAAATTACATAGATTGTGATTTATTACCCATCACACTACAAAAATCCACTGTGAATTAAATCAGCCTTTGTTTAAATTGCTCCTCGGCGACACGCATCATATCATCATAAATGACATTGAAGTTATAATCGCGGTCACCCGCCTCGGCCACTGATAAGGCTCCACCACGGGACGATCAATACTTACTATTCATTTTTGAAATTATCTTCACATTGATCCCTGAACAAGCGCCAGCAACACAGAGGCCTGGTGTCTTTAATACAATAATTATATAAAGGTTTACAGGCTCATCCTCCCAGCCAATAAAAGCTGTCAACTGGCCTGGACAGTTACAATCCCATAATCCATCAAAACCCCGTTCCCTGACCTGTGGGCTCCTGGGCTTTCAGGAGACCTCAGTAAACAGGCTGGGCCAGGAGAGCAGAGCCCGAGGACCGGGAGACAA
This sequence comes from Capricornis sumatraensis, assembly GCF_032405125.1. NCBI lineage: Eukaryota > Metazoa > Chordata > Mammalia > Artiodactyla > Bovidae > Capricornis > Capricornis sumatraensis. Next base: position 4,290,272 of record NC_091089.1, read on the forward strand.
AGGCTGCAGATGGATGCGACCGATTAGCGAGAAGCCCGCCCGGTAGCCCGCGTCCCTTTTATTTTTATGATGGGAACGATGAAGGGTCATCTATTCATTTATTTGCTAATTGTGATTCACCAAGAAAGAATGCAGACAACCACTTCTCTGCTTTTATTTTTTGATCTTTAATTTATCAGGTTCAACTCTGTACCGGATGATATACAGTAATGAAGTAAGCTCATAGAAATCACCCGGAGACAGGTACCGAGCAGGGACAAGGTCTGCGGCCAGAGGAGAGGGGGCGGATCAGTGCGTGTACATACATGCACACACAGGCAGACAGAGACATACAGACCTATACACACAGAGACACACATGCTCAGACACACACACAGGCACACGCAGACATATACACACAGAGATACACACATGCTCAGACAGACACACAGACACACCCTGAAACACACACACACAGGCAATCAAACAGATGCACACAAGCAGACAGGAATAGAAACACAGAGAACACAGGCAGACACACAGACAGGCACACACAGATATATGCACACAGAGACACACACATGCTCAGACACACACACAGGCACACAGATATATGCACACAGAGATACACACAAGCTCAGACACACACAGAGACACACCCTAAAACACACACACACAAGCAATCAAACAGATGCACACAAGCAGACAGGAATAGAGACACAGAGACACAGGCAGACACAGAGACACACACACAGATATATGCACACAGAGACACACACATGCTCAGACACACACACACACACACACCTAGATATATGTACACAGAGACACACACATGCTGAGACACACACACAGGCACACACAGATATATGCACACAGAGATACACACAAGCTCAGACACACACAGACACACCCTGAAACACACACACACAGGCAATCAAACAGATGCACACAAGCAGACAGGAATAGAGACACAGAGAACACAGGCAGACACACAGACAGGCACACACAGATATATGCACACAGAGACACACACATGCTCAGACATACAGACACACACACCGAGATATATGTACACAGACACACACATATGCTCAGACACACACACAGGCACACGCAGTTATATGCACACAGAGACACACACATGCTCAGACACACACACAGGCACACCCTGAAACACACTCAGACACACACACACACACACATGCATACAGGCAGTCAAAAAGCCACACATATACACATACGTGTAGCAACACACACAGGCAAACAGAGACGCACACTAATATACACATAGAAACACACACATACTCAAACACACACAGATACACCCACTGACACACACACACTCAGACAGACACAGATACACTCACCCACAGATAAAATGATGGTAGAAAGCTTTCCAGTCAAGTTTGCATAATACTATTTTGTCAAAATAATTGTGCAACTCTTCTATACTGCCATTGATATACAATAAAGTCATTTACTGAATCTGTTTAGTGTACCATTAGGTTTAACCTTGCTTAGGGAAACAGACTGAAAATGATAACTAAATATACCTTAAATTTTGTATTAATTTTTAATTGTTTTCAATCATGATTTGAAAAATGCGTTTGTGTTGCCAGTAGATTGGGGCCAGGTAGCGGGGAGTGTAAATTCCAGAGAATTCTTCCAGAGTGAAGCTGAGGAAAGGGCTTCCCTTGTGTGTGAGGGGGACCCACTTTACAGAGGCCTGGGGGGCCCCTGGGTCTGCAAGACAACAGCTGTGTCTTCTCTGTTGGCTGGGGCTCCAGAGGACTGACGCTGCTCTCGTCCAAAGCCTGGTCTCTGGTTCTTGTCTAATTTCTTCTTCCCTAAATGATTCAGTCAAGTTTTTCAAGGTGATGTAGATCTCAGGGGCAAAAAAAATGAAAAAGTACAGACTTCGTAAAGACTTTGTGAGAATTAATTTTCTAAATTTGTCAACATTAAAATATTCAGGAGACAGTCATCAGCATGGTGTGGGTCTAATTTCGGCATGTTTGGGTCATCACTAGTGTTGGAGTAAGAGTTCGTATTCTGTGAGAGGCCCATCAGGGTGTGAGCAAGGTTCTGGAAGACGATTTCCAGAAACTGGCAGGTTGAGCTTCTCTGCAGGCACCAGGACAAGCGCACTGCAGGGCTGTGTGTGGTGGCGTGGATGTCGAGTCAGTCAGCTCCATAGCACTGTGATGAACCTGGAGAACTCTTTAAAACGAGCATCAGGTTTGGGAAGTTACCACAGCTGGTACTAGGCCTGTGTATCTTCCCATCCATTATTCTTTAATCTTTTATTTTTTGAAAAGCCGCATTGCACATTCGTTAAGGACACTCAGTGGAGAGGAACGTGGGCAAAGCAGGGGTCCTGCTCCCCAAATGCTCCGGGCAGCTCCTGGAGGAGGGGGCATGGTAGCCCTCGGAGAGAATCACAGTGATCGGAGCATCTGTCCCAGCATCCGGAGATGCAGGTGCCTGGGAGGGCTGCTGATGGTCGGGATCTGCTGGTTTGTGCACAGACTCTGGTGGGGGACTCCCCCAGACCCTGTTCCCACCTTAAGTACCAGTTTACGTGCTTCCTGTCCTCAAAGCCCCAGGCCTGCTGCCAGGAAAATCTTCCTCTCTTCTCCCTCACACTGAGTCCAGGCGGGTCCCCTCACACTGAGTCCAGGCGGGTCCCCACACATTGAGTCCAGGCGGATCCCCTCACATTGAGTCCAGGAGGGTTCCCCGCATACTGAGTCCAGGCGGGTCCCCTCACACTGAGTCCAGGCGGGTCCCCACACATTGAGTCCAGGCGGATCCCCTCACATTGAGTCCAGGAGGGTTCCCCGCATACTGAGTCCAGGCGGGTCCCCTCACACTGAGTCCAGGCGGGTCCCCACACATTGAGTCCAGGCGGATCCCCTCACATTGAGTCCAGGAGGGTTCCCCGCATACTGAGTCCAGGCAGGTCCCCTCACACTGAGTCCAGGCGGATCCCCTCACATTGAGTCCAGGCAGGTCCCCTCACACTGAGTCCAGGCGGATCCCCTCACATTGAGTCCAGGAGGGTTCCCCCCATACTGAGTCCAGGCAGGTCCCTTCACACTGAGTCCAGGTGGGTCCCCACACATTGAGTCCAGGCGGATCCCCTCACACTGAGTCCAAGCGGGTCCCCACACACTGAGTCCAGGCGGATCCCCTCACATTGAGTCCAGGAGGGTTCCCCGCATACTGAGTCCAGGCAGGTCCCCTCACACTGAGTCCAGGCGGGTCCTCCCACACTGAGTCCAGGCGGGTCCCCTCACACTGAGTCCAGGCGGGTCCCCTCACGTTGAGTCCAGGCAGATCCCCCCTCACATTGAGTCCCCTCACACTGAGTCCAGGCAGATCCCCTCACACTGAGTCCAGGCGGATCCCCTCACATTGAGTCCAGGCGGGTCCCCTCACACTGAGTCCAGGCGGATCCCCCCACACTGAGTCCAGGCGGGTCCCCTCACACTGAGTCCGGGCGGGTCCCCTCACATTGAGTCTGGGTGGGTCCCCCCACACTGAGTCCAGGCGGGTCCCCCCACACTGAGTCCAGGCGGGTCCCCTCACACTGAGTCCGGGCGGGTCCCCTCACATTGAGTCTGGGTGGGTCCCCCCACACTGAGTCCAGGCAGGTCCCCTCACGTTGAGTCCAGGCGGATCCCCTCACACTGAGTCCCCTCACACTGAGTCCGGGCGGGTCCCCCCCATACTGAGTCCGGGCGGGTCCCCTCACACTGAGTCCGGGCGGGTCCCCCCACGCTGAGTCCAGGCAGATCCCCCCACACTGAGTCCCCTCACACTGAGTCCGGGCGGGTCCCCCCACGCTGAGTCCGGGCGGGTCCCCCCACACTGAGTGAGTCCGGGCGGACCCCTCCACACTGAGTCCAGGCGGGTCCCCCCACACTGAGTGAGTCCGGGCGGGTCCCCCCACACTGAGTCCCCCCACACTGAGTCCGGGCGGGTCCCCCCACACTGAGTCCCCCCACGCTGAGTCCGGGCGCGTCCCCCCACGCTGAGTCCGGGCGGGTGCCCCCATGCTGAGTCCAGGCGGGTCCCCTCACACTGAGTGAGTCCGGGCGGGTCCCCCCACACTGAGTCCCCTCACACTGAGCCCGGGCGGGTCCCCCCACACTGAGTCCCCTCACACTGAGCCCGGGCGGGTCCCCCCACACTGAGTCCCCCCACGCTGAGTCCGGGCGCGTCCCCCCACGCTGAGTCCGGGCGGCTTCCTCAGTCCTGGCTCTGGTAACAGTCTGGGCTCAGGAATTCCCTGCAGTGGGAGTCGTCCCATGTGCTGTAGATTTTCAGCAGCACCGCTTACCTGCCCAGCTGGACCCAGCCTCACCTTCCCCGACTGTGACAAAGGGAGATGTGGCCCGTGTCCCCAGGCGACGCCGTGTCCCGAGCAGGGTGTCCCTGATCCACGGCTGCCCCTCTGCTATTGAAACGCTGACCCTCCTGCTCCCCTCCAGGCAGGCCCTGCTGGTGCTTGGGTCCTGCTCTCCATCGGAAACTCACAGTATTTCAGAGCATTTCACGGCTTCTTCAGCGGTACATTTGCGGCCAGTGAGTCCTCTCACCAACGGACTCCCCTGATCTGTTGTGGCTTCATTTATTTCCCAGCTGTTTGGCACCAGATAACTCAGAAAGAACAGTGGGGGAGATGGCAGTGAGAGTCGATGCCCACAAGGTTTTTTTGAGATGTTCAAGTCAGGGGCTGGTGCCTAAGGCCCGGGGAGGCCAGGCCAGGATTCGGGCACAGAACCGATCCTGTAAGTAGCACCACTCTACCTGCTCAGGTAAGGGGATATGTTGGGGCCTGGCCTCCTCCTGCACAGGAGTGTGTGTGTGTGTGTGTGTGTGTGTCTGAGTGGATTCCTTAACAGTGTCCAGATCTAAATGATTACACTAGAAATGCTCAAAACTGCTCCTGTTTTATAAATCAACTTCTAGGAATAACCCCATCTATCACATTGTTAGCCCCAAAGTAACATGCAAACATTTGGTAAAGAATCCACCTGCAATGCAGGAGATGCCGGTTCAATTCCTGGGTCAGGAAGATCTGCTGAGGAAGGGATAAGCTACCCACTCCGGTATTCTTCCGCTTCCCTGGTGGCTCAGCTGGTAAAGAATCCTCCTGTAATGCAGGAGACCTGGGTTCGATCCCTGGGTTGGGAAGATCCCCTGGAGAAGGGAAAGGCTCCAGTATTCCAGCCTGGGGAATGCCATGGGCTATACAGTCCATGGGGTCACAAAGAGTCAGACACGACTGAGCGACTTTCACTTCACTTCACTTCCTTTTTACTCTTAGCCTCAAGTAAAAAAAGGGGACGATGGTGCCAGCTGTGGGGAAACAAGAAAGTTGAAGAATTTCTCATCTCAACAGAAATCAGATGCCATCAATAGCAGCCTCGCCATCTGGTCTGAGTTAGATGTTTGTCTACAGGTACCTTTTAGAGCATATTATTTTTATTATAAAATAGCAAATTATACTTATTATGACAATTCTTCCTAAATATTAACGATTAGATTCTGATCATGGGAGCAACCATTAAAAGGTGGAATGATGCAGGCTTTTTTTAAATTGTATTGTTCCTCAGATGAACTTACCAAGTATTAATTACACGTATGTGTTGACATGGAGCACAGGAAATTGAACTAAACTAGAGATGGCACCGATGCACAGGGTTCAAAGGTGCGGGGACCTTGTTTCTCGAGGTCATGATATGAAGACTCTTCCATGTAAATTTTCTTCAATGTTTCGCTGTGCTCATAATTCAGGTTCCTCATCTGTGTTGCTGGTTCTTCATCTTCCACTAGAAAATAACGCATCTTGGTGCTAACCTACGGCCACAGAAGGATGTGTATGAAATCCTCAGGATGCTGGAGATGGCTTATCTTGTATTTTTATTTAATTGCCTTCGACTTATAACAATAGGGGAGTAGTGAGCTATGCAGGAACAGCGGGCGCCGGGCAGAGACGATGTATCTATTATCTTCCTGGCACGAAGGTCACTGACCTATGACAGTCAGAGTAGCAGAAACATCAGAAATCATGTGCAATTTAATCTTTACACAAATAAAGGAAAAGCATCACAATGCCTGAATAATGAAGACTCTCCTGGAGAAAAAGCGAAGTCTGTCCCTGAGGATCGTCTTCATTTTCTCTCCCGCGCTTTCCGAGGCGCCCACCCCAAGATCCACTCTCGGCTGACACTCGTATTAATAGAATTTTGGCTGGAAGAGAGTCGATGTCCTCGGTGATTGCGCCGTGCAGCTGTGACTCAGTTCTCTCCCTCACTCATTACTGCTCCGTGTCAGCTCCCAGAGACCATTGTTCGCCCAGCAACTGTCATCGCGATTGAAATTAACCGTTTTCCCTCCTGTTTCAAGGAAGAATGTGTCCTGTCCTTCACTCTTCAGAAGCCGCCTGCTGCATCCTAAGCCTTTCAGAAAGTTACAAAGAATGGAAACACCGGTTCTAAGCCAACGTGAAATAAAAATTCAAGCTCCACTCTAAGAATGATGTGCCAGGGACTTCGGAGGCAGAAATAAAGTGCCAAGGTATTATGGTCTATTAGGATGTGAGGCGCTTACTGGTTTTGTGTGAAAGTGCTGTCAGGTTGACTGTGATGAGCTGGGAGAGCCCTGGTTATGTCTGAGATTCCACACTGCCCTCAGCCCCTGGACCTGCGTGCCCAGGGTGGGTGCTTCCAGACGCCACCCTGTCCCTGAAGAACAAGAGTCAGGAAAGACATGGGCTCTGTCCGCTGTCCTCCCCATGGTCCAGAGACCCAGAGGAGGTGGCAACTTTACATCACACAGGCATCCCAGCTATTACCAGGCATCCCCATTGCATGGGGCTTCACTGGTGTCTCAGATGGTAAAGAATCCGCCTACAATGCAGGAGACCTGGATTCGATTTCTGGGTTGGAAAGATTCCCTGGAGGAGAGCATGACTAACCACTCCTGTATTCCTGCCTGGAGAATCCCAGTGGACAGAGGAGCCTAGCAGACTATAGTTCACAGGGTTGCAAAGAGACAGATATGACTGAGTGTCTAAGCGCACAGCACCCGTCACATGGGAAAATAAGAGATGTCAGTAGAACCAGGAATGGAGAACCACAAAGCCAAAGGGAGAAAAAATGATCTCCAATGACTGAGAGTTCTTTTTTGGCTTTACTCTCTTTTATTTAAATCGACTTTCTATTGTAGAAGAATTTTAAAAAACGTGACAGAGACGCTGCTCAGAATTTCCACGTGCCCTTCCCACGCCTCCCCGCAATAAACACCGTGCACAGTGAGGGTGTGTCTGTCACAGCTGAGGCGCCACCATCGCACACCGACGTTCACTGACCTCACGAGCCTTTGCCGAGTGCCTGTCGCTGCGTCCCAGGACCCCATCCGGGGTGCCATGTTGCACCCCAGCTTCCTGTCTCCCTAGGCTCTTCCGCAGTGAGTGTTTCTCAGACTGTCCTTGCCTCAATGACCTTGATGGTTCAAGGAGGATGGGACAGGTATTGGGTAGGACACCCTCCAACTGGAATTTGCCTGATGTTTTTTTCTCATAATTAGAGTTTATGGGCTTGGGGAGGAGACTCAAGGAACAGAGAGAGCCCTTGCTGTCATGCAGCGTCAATTTATGCTATCACAGGGCTCATCACTGATATTGACCTCTCACCTGGCTGAGGGGGTGGCCACCAAATGCTTTTCACCCCTTTAATACTGCACTTTTGGAGAAGAACCTGCTATGTACAGAGCCCTCTGAAAAGGCAGGGTGTTGTGCCTCACTGACTTGGCCTTCCCAGGCGGCGCTAGTGGTTAAGAACTTGCTTACCAATGCAGGAACACAGAGATGTGGGATCAATCCCTGGGTGAGGAAGATTCCCTGGAGGAGAAAATGACAACTTACTCTGGTATTCTTGCCTAAAAATCCCATGCACAGAGGAGCCTGGTGGGCTAAAGTCCGTGGGTTTCTGAAGAGTTGGACCCTACTGGGCGACCAAGCACACACACACACGTGCTCCTTGACTTGAGGGGGATTAGCTTCGTAAATTATTTGGAATTCTGTTTTGGAAATTTGTCTGTTCTCCCCCGATTGATTATTCAGTTATGCTTTGTAGCACTCTGGTCCCGCAGATACTTATTTTGCACTCTGGATTGTAATCCAGCACTGTGGTGTCTGTCTTCTTCCTCGAGGAGTTTACCCTTGACCACTGCGAGCTGTTTCTATTACAAAATGTTGTCGAGTCAAAGCAATGATTTCCAGCTTTGATGGATTCTGTGCTCCCAAACAGAACCATGGTAAGTGGGTTCGAAATTGGAAAGACTCAGAGAGGCATGCCTGCTCATGGGCCAAAGATGGAAAAGAGAGGCAGCTCCAGGCACACAGAGCAAGCCAAGGTCCTGCGGTCTCCAAGGAGCAGTGGAGACACCAGGATTCTGGGTGGAGCCAGGCCCACATGGGCACCACAGAGAAGATGCAGGACTGGGGAGCCGGGGTCACCCTCACTGCCAGCAGAAGAGCAGGAAGTAAAAGCGAAACAAAACCGCAGACTCACTGCTGTCTTCAGTGAAATATTAGCTCAAGATGGCACAGAAGAGCTGCCTCTCAGCTCCCTGGGTGTCTGTGTCGACGCTGTCCCAGCATCACCACCGGCAGACAGCTGGTCCACTGGCCTGGGCAGGGGCAAGGTGACCACCAGACCCGGTTGGCAAGAGAGAAAAATAAATGCAGAAACAAGAAAAAAGCCCAGAACTGCTTACTCGAAACAGTCATGAGACAAAAATCCAATTCTAAAAATACAATAAAAAGTCAAATGCTAGAGAAAAGGAAATCTAACCCAATTTCTGAAAGAGAGGAAAGGGATAAAATAGGGAGAAACCTTTACCCCGACCTCAAGGAGAGTCTAATCTGTGTCTGTTTCTTGAAGAAGAAGCGCGCTGTCTCTTCCAGAAGATTCCTCTGCCCTCCAGGTCGATGTAACTCAAACACAATCACACATTCAAATCCACATTATTTTTCTAATTAGTTGCCTCTGTGTCACTGGATTAATATCATTTCCTAATTTGATTGTAAATTGTATTTATATTTCACGTTTGTCTTCCCCCTCCAGTTGAACCTGGCAACCTTCTTCAATTAATCATATTGTAGGCTTTTAATGACTTTCAAATGTCAACTCTTGGTGAATAAGGCTTGATATTAAGACACGTTCATCAAATCACTCATTTGTATTCGGTTTACTTTCTGCAGTTGTTTATAAATGTAAACACAAGAATGAAAGATGTCTCCTCAAATGTAAAAGCCATAAAATAGATTTATTTAGATTTCTGAGGATGGTCTGATAACCCGAATTTCATTTAGACTTTCTCTTGGCTTTAGCAATGGTGTCTATCTTTTCTAATCCTGTGTTCTAGAATCTATCCCAAACAGATTCTTCTAATTATGTGATATGAAACTTCAAATTTAATTGTGTCTGTTCTAACATAAAACATCTATGGAAAAATACAAAGGACAGTTCATTAAAGCCACTTCTCCCCTGTTTCTAACTCCAAAGTGCCAATTTAACAGGGCATTTCCAAATACAAACCCTAGGCTCCAGGACCGAATTCAAGATTTCCCATTCCGCTAGCTGGGATGTAACCCAACTTATCAGGCACCAAACGGGCTTGCTTTTGTGTTTTGTTCGTCATTTGGCAGAGTCTCTTGTATCTTTGACTCCCCTCACATGAAAGTCTCCTTTCTTTCCTAGATGGAATGGTGATGTGGGCTAAGCCAAGGGCGGGATGGGGGCTGTGCAGTCACACTGCTACTTACGTAGTCAGTGGTTACCCAGTGATGGCCTTGGCATCCCAAATAGAAATTTCCAGAGAGAAATAACCGAGCGCACTGCACATCAGAGCCTTGTGCCCTGCCTCATTGCGTCTCCCCTTTAAGGCTGACGGGCAAGGACCCCACAGCCCAGTATTTGCAGTGAGTTACTCGCTCCCTTGCTCACCCTTTCTTTGTGTAAAATGTCCCATGTGGTTTGGTTAAGCTCACCCTAAACTTGCCAAGTTGCTGTCCTTAGAAGAATGAACAGGCTGTCAGTCTTTCGAATCCCTGAGCCTGATTTTCCTCTTGGAATTTGGACTGACACAGTCTCATGAAGGTAACGGATGAGCCACAGTGAGCTGGACGCAGAGGTGTTCTTAAAGCAAACTGCTGGCAAATCTTACAGCCCAGACGGTGGCGTTTGTAGCAGAAGAGGATGGAGAAGAGACGAATGCCGAGTCTGCGGGGTGGACAAAGCCCTCCAAGCCACGCGCAGCAGACACGCTGCACAGGACAGCGGGCGCTGGGCACCCCATCTGCTCTTCCCTGGGACTCTGTGGAGCACCGGGAGGCAGGACACTTACAGAGCACTCGGAAATCAGCGGGTTGTGGTGTCACACAAATGATGGGATGTGGGGTCCGTGACCCTGGACGGGTGTGTCTGCATGCTGGGAGTCCTACCGACATGCAGAGTGACATCAGAGCAGTGCTCCTGACAGGAGGGAGCAAGACGCCTTGAACCATCGGGACTTCCAAAGGATGGTCCAGGAGAGTCGCTGAAATAGCGCGAAAAAGAAGAGTCCTGGTCGCTTTCAATCAGAATCTGCAGATGCCAACAAAAGAAATCAACGCCTGCGAACTTGTTAAGAGCTGCTATGGGGGTGACAGAATCATGAGGAAGACTGCGCCAGGAACTGTGCCTTGGGCTCAAGGGTCTCCTGCGGGGACTCTGGACCCAGGATAGGGGAGTGAGGTGGGATGGGGTCTCACACACCAACCCAGGAGGATAGAAGTCACAAGCTGCCACTGGCACAGACATGTCTAAAAAACGCCCACATCATTCAAAATAATCTCTACCCCAAGTCCAAGCTCCGACCCACTGGGGAACACTGCTTTTTGTTACAATTAAGTTTTCTGCAGCAGGAGTGGGTGCGTCCCTCCTCTCCTCTGCCATCACCCAGACCTCCTGTCTCTCTCCCTCTCTCTTTTTTTCTCTCTCTCTCTGCTGTGAGCAGAAGGAGTTTAAGCAGGATGAGATTATTTATAGCTCACTCCCTGATTCTTGACTCTCAAAATCCACTATGAAGAGTGCAGCACGCGTGAGGGAGATTCAGCTACTTTATCTTCTTAAAGAGATAATTTTAATAAATCAAATCGTCTTCTGAAAGTGTGTTGACAAAATTTTTCTTCTCTTGTGATACAAGTAAAGTATACTTATTTTTGAAACCTAGGTTTATCTATAGGCCTTTGCCTTTAATATTAAAAAATGAGAATATTTCAAAATCAGTTCAGAGAATAATCTTTATTACATGTATCATCTTTCTCCATCTCAAATTAGAGAACTGCAAATGGAACTTAAAGGAAATGGGCCTTGACTTTTTTTTGTTAAATTTTTCACTTACAGATGAAATTATTCTAAAAAGGAATATGACTTGTTTTGTTGGTGTTCATATACTCTCATGCTGAAAAACACTTAAATATGAAATGAGATTCGGTCTTATTTCTGGAGGTAGTCATCAGTGCTTTATCTTACTCACACGTCAATTATTCCCCAGTGCGTTTATTCCCGCGTCAGCGTGGACATGCATCTTTGCTGTCCCTGTCCTCATCTGGGCTATGGTAACAAAGAGGGAGATAGTCCCGATGTCTCCACCTTTATCCAGACCAAGCTGCCTTTTATCCCTGTGGTCATGGCTGAGAGTATAGATTGCGGATCCTTTAACTCCGCTAATGGACTTAGAGTGCAGGAAACAGACTTGATGGCCCAAAGGCCAGCCTGGCATCGACAGTCTGTTTCTGCTTTTATGTGACTCAGGAGCCCAGTTGGGCAGATAATTACTGGGTCCTTGATGAGACGTGGCTGCTCCGTCTGCCTCTGGCTCTGTTCCTTGAGGCACAGGGCACTACGTGTGGGACACTCAGTACATGTCCGCAAACACGTACTTTCTCTCTACCGCTCGCCTCCCGTAGGCTGTTACCCCGCCTCTTCTCCAACGCGCTGTTCAAGTCTGCACCTGCCGTCTGCACTTACTCACCGGCCATTCAGACGGTTAGAGAACACCTCGACCCCCCATGGTTCATAAAGACAGTGATTAACATTACTTTGGTGCCAACTTCCTTTTATTTCAGCATTAACTGACAATCCTTTTGCTGCGAAAAAGGAGTCAAATTTTTTCTAATTTTTGTTTGCTATTTAACATTAAATCATGAATATTTTATGCATATCTAGTCCTCTTAAAAATGTCGATGCCTGTACAATTAACCAACCAATGGAAGGACCATTAGTATTCCATTTAATTCTTTTAAAATTTAGGATTATAGGTGATACTGAGATGACAATCAATGTAGATAAATTCTACAGTGTTTCAGCAAGTGGAATTTTGGGGTGAAAGAGTGTGCAGATTTTTAAGGTCTTGATATACATTTATTACCAAATCCTCCTCTAAAAATTCTGATCTATTTTGACAACAGTTTCATCAACTGAAACTGTTCTGTTCAGAGACAACAGAGACTGTTTCTGCATGTCTTCAGCGAAACTATATATTTTCTGTAGAACAGCCTCACTGGAAAAATAAACTTGAGAAAAATCATCCTTTTAGTTAAACTTGGATCTCTTTTATTATAGGAGAGGTCAAACATCTATGTAAAAAAACAGATGGATTTCTTCTTTGCAAGATTCCTCTGGGTAGCTTGTTCCTGCCTCTCAAGTGGGGAACATAGGCAGGCAGTTGTGTGTATTGTGTATTTTCCTTAAGAGAATACATTCAAAACATAGACCAACCCGAGCATGCCAGCCCCTTGCTGGTGTGATGATGGGCAAGTTCTATGTCCTCCCCGAGCTCCACTATTCTTTCATCCAAGACATTTAACACTGTAGACAGTTAACATCTCCCAGAGGTCAGTGTCTGATGGCTCCCCAGCGGGCCTGGATCACTGCCACACCTTCAGGCTCTACTCCACCCACCCTGAGCTGCCCCCACCCCTCCCGCCATTCGCCCATCCCCTCCCGCCGCCCGCCCATCCCCTTCCACTGTCCGGCTCAGCACTCTTTTCCAGGACAGCGATGCCCTGCACTCAAGTAGCTACAGTTCAGGTCCCAGCAAAGCTGCTGAGTTCTCTGAAGGCAGAGTCCATATGGGATCCCCACATCCAGCACCAAAGCAGATGCACAGCAATAATTAAGGGAACGTTGCAATGCACAGAGTCGTGAGTCCTGGCTTGGACACGGGCTACCTCTGCATGATTTGAGCAGAGGCAAGGCACACAAATACACAAGGCCCACGTCACACAAACTGAGCCAGAGGCAGGGTGGCGCTTCCATGCTGGATGGGGCTGTTTTCCCAAGGATGCTGTACATTGAGGAAGCTGGGTTCTGGTGGTGGCTGTGTTGGGAAGCAGGAATCCCATGAAAACTGATGAAGATAAGCAGAGCATGGCAGGGTCTGAGCCGAGGCTGAGGTCTGGGAGCTGTGTAGCTTGAACAGGTGCACAGGCCTGTCTGCAAGGATTCACTGGAACTGAAGAACAGAATCGAATTTTACTCATTTTTCCCATGATATTTATGAGGTTTTCAAACAGCTACAAAGTTGTTAGGGTATCAGTACTGACAGAGTTGTTTGCATTAAAGCTTCCCTGATGCCTCAGATGTTAAAGAATCTGCCTGCAATGTAGGAGACCTGGGTTCGATTCCTGGGTCATAGAGTTCCCTTGGAGACAGAATGGCAACCCACTTTGCCTATCAGTTCAGTTCAGTCGCTCAGTCGTGTCTGACTTTTTGGGACCCCATGAATCGCAGCCCGCCAGGCTTCCCTGTCCATCACCAACTCAAGGAGTTTACTCACACTCATGTCCATCGAGTCGGTGATGCCATCCAGCCATCTAATTCTCTTTCATCCCCTTCTCCTCCTGCCGCCAATCCCTCCCAGCATCAGAGTCTTTTCCAGTGAGTCAATCTTCGCATGAGGTGGCCAAAGTATTGGAGTTTCAGCTTTAGCATCAGTCTTTCCAATGAATACCCAGGACTGATCTCCTTTAGGATGGACTGGTTGGACCTCCTTGCAGTCCAAGGGACTCTCAAGAGTCTTCTCCAACACCACAGTTCAAAAGCATCAGTTCTTCGGTGCTCAGCCTTCTTCACAGTCCAACTCTCACATCCATACATGACTACTGGAAAAAACTACAGCCTTGACTAGACGGAACTTTGTTGGCAAAGTAACGTCTCTGGTTTTGAATATGCTATCTAGGTTGGTCATAACTTTCCTTCCAAGGAGTAAACGTCTTTTAATTTCATGGCTGCAATCACCATCTGCAGTGATTCTGGAGCCCCCCAAAATAAAGTCTGACACTGTTTCCATGGTCTCCCCATCTATTTATTTCCCATGAAGTGATGGGGCCAGATGCCATGATCTTTGTTTTCTGAATGTTGAGCTTTAAGCCAACTTTTTCACTCTTCTCTTTCACTTTCATCAAGAAGCTTTTTAGTCCCTCTTCACTTTTTGCCATAAGGGTGGTGTCATCTGCATATCTGAGGTTACTGATATTTCTCCTGGCAATCTTGATTCCAGCTTGTGCTTCTTCCAGCCCAGCATTTCTCATGATGTACTCTGCATAGAAGTTAAATCAGCAGGGTGACAATATACAGCCTTGATGCACTCCTTTTCCTATTTGGAACCAGTCTGTTGTTCCATGTCCAGTTCTAACTGTTGCTTCCTGACCTGCATACAGGTTTCTCAAGAGGCAGGTCAGGTGGTCTGGTATTCCCATCTCTTTTAGAATTTTCCACAGTTTATTGTGATCCACACTGTCAAGGGCTTTGGCATAGTCAATAAAGCAGAAATAGACATTTTTCTGGAACTCTCTTGCTTTGTCAATGATCCAGAAGATGTTGGCTATTTGATCTCTGGTTCCTCTACCTTTTCTAAAACCAGCTTGAACATCAGGAAGTTCATGGTTCATGTATTGCTGAAGTCTGGCTTGGAGAATTTTGAGCATTACTCTACTAGCATTTGAGATGAGTGCAATTGTGCGGTAGTTTGAGCATTCTTTGGCATTGCCTTTCTTTGGGATTGGAATGAAAACGGACCTTTTCAAGTCCTGTGGCCACTGCTGAGTTTTCCAAATTTGCTGACGTATTGAGTGCAGCACTTTCACAGCATCATCTTTCATGATTTGAAACAGCTCAACTGGAATTCCATCACCTCCACTAGCTTTGTTCATAGTGATGCTTTCTAAGGCCCACTTGACTCTACATTCCAGGATGTCTGGCTCTAGGTGAGTGATCACACCATCATGATTATCTGGGTCATGAAGATCTTTTTTGTACAGTTCTCCTGTGTATTCTTGCCACCTCTTCTTACTATCTTCTGCTTCTGTTAGGTCCATACCATTTCTGTGCTTTATCGAGCAACCCACAATTGCCTGCAGAATCAGACACAACTCAGTGAGTAACATCTTCACTTTCAACAATTTAATACACTGAACTGCTAAATGTTCCTTTTTTAAATCCCAAAGTCCTGTTTTAGCCCCCTACCCCTTCATTCCCCCTTTGCTAATGATGTTTGCTTTCTGTGTCTGAGGGTCTATTTCTGTTTTGTAAATAAGTTCATTTGTGTTGTATTTTGCTTGGATTCCACATATAAGCAGTATCACACAGTATTTGTCTCTGGACTGTGATCTTTGGACTGGATGCACTTTGAAGAAAAAGGCTGAAACATTAGAGGGCGCCATGAATTGAGAAAGTTTGGGAACCTCTTAAATAATCTAGTCTGGGGGTCCTTAACCAGATGATTTTGACTCCTCTCCTGAAGGGAAAGTTCACAGCTTATTGACGCCAAATAAGAATTTCATTATTCCACAGAACTCCAGTCATTGACTCGTGTGTGTGCTGTCGTGTCCGAGTCTTTTGTGATCCCATGGACTGTAAGCTGCTAGGCTCCTCTGTCCATGGGCTTCCCCAGGGCAGGAATACTGGAGTGGGTTGCCATGCCCTCCTCCAGGGGATCTTCCTGACCCAGGGACTGAACCCGTGTCTCCTGCATTTCCTGCGCTGGCGGGCGGATTCTTTCCCACTGCGCTGCCTGGGAAGCCCCAGTCCCCGCCTTGCATACTGCCAGTCCCCGGTGGATTTTTGACACTTGTTATATGCATCTATCTATCAGGGCTCTTTATCAATGAATAAATGATTAAGCAAGAACATAAACCCCGCGCTGCAAGCACAGCACAAACATCTAATGGTGATGTGCCTACAGCTAACTGGAGGGGCATATTCTAAGTGTGTCCATTCTTAGGAAACCGTTTAAAGTATTAAGAATGAAAAGCAAGGTTCCTGTCTCTGACTTAGCGTATTTCTGATGAAGGTATAGATAGCAAGCCGAGATTTTCCTCTGGGCTTCACCAAGGTATAATGTCTGTATTTTGTAACAAAGAATGATTTAACCCGACATGCTTTACATGATCCTATTCCGAGCCTTGGGCTGATAAGAAAAGCATTAATCATAAATATGAGAAACTAATACTTTAAGTCCTCACTCTGAGGATCCCATTAGCCTCCTGTCTCAGGACTAATTACGTACAGTCAAGGAGCCTCATTCATGTAAATATGTGTTTTGTCAGTAATGCAAAACCTGATCCCCGTCTTGAAACTTCAGCTCCATTTATACGTGCAAAATTTATGTGGGATCAAGTAGAAATGACCATGCCAAGCATAATTAAAAAGCTGATGGAAATGGGATAGACGTTGCTATTCAGTCGGCTTCCCTGTCGTCTTAATTAAAATACGAAAATTTCCCAAGTGTAACGTGTTGGAGAGATTTTAAAGATAATCATTTCTTCCAAAGCACATGAAGCTTTCTATGAGAAAAACACAAATACTATTGTACTGTTATTACTGTAATATGATTGTATTATTGTAATAATATTACAATATTGTAGTTACAATAATTTAAACACTCTTCTTAGTAGATAATCATAGCAATAAGAAAAGCTGTTCAGACCTATCACTGGCCTGCACACATGTACTGTGAATATTTTCATTCTCCAGAGTCTAAAAATGTGTGTGCATAGTGTGTATAGAAGTGGAGGGAACAGTGTTGAGAAGGGTGGAAGGGAGTGAACACTTCGGTCAAATGTTGACTTGTCAGTTGGGAGCCCCACTGGGAAGGAAAACTGTCACTCAGACGTCTGGGAAGACCTGCCTGACATTTAACTCGTGTGTGTGGGAAACCTGTACATGAGATGCTGATAATGAAGTGGGTCATGGCAGTGGGGGAAGGAGGTGGTCCCTCGGCCTTAGAACTATCTCCCATGCCACTTTTTTCCTACTTCTCACAGAAGTAAAACTGAACACTTTAACCATTTTTAAGTACCCAAATTTGTGGCACTTAGTCCATTAACGGTGTCATACAACCGTCACCACTCTGTAGCTCCAGGACCACCAAAGGAAACCCCTACCCATTAACTGATGTACTTGTGTTGGAGTTTTTCTCATGGTGACTGTGATTTATTTACAAAACACTCTAATCCATGCCAAACTGTGTCATAGAATGGTTCTGCTGTGTTCATTCACTTAATGATTCCAGATTCAAGAGTCACACAAGCTATTTTAATATTGCACTGAGAATAAGGTCACTATCAAAAGACATCAGCAATCTTTGCTTTTTATGGATTTACATGATTTGGGTAAGATGATCTATAACTGACAACAAAGCTTAAATATGTCTGGGAAGCAAACAGCAATATACCAGGCTTAAAATGCGATATTAGAGGCTGCTTAGCAGCTAAAGAGGGTTTACACTGAAGAACGGTGGATGTAATTTCTTGGAAAAAATCATAAGCAAAAGGATTGAATTTAATCTAATATCACCAGTGAAGCTTGTGGCAATCTTAGGCAGCATTTGGGTAGTACCTTGGGCCAAGGAGATGATCCTGAATTAGCATAGCATACAAATCAGCTTTTCGATTTTTATCAGATTATCTGCATTACTGGCTAATGCTGATGGATTCAGTCACGTGCAATAAGTGCTCTCAAGCATCATATTTCTGTGGTGTAAAATATCCTCAAAGCACATTTTAATTGTTTTAACAAGATAAAGTATGCGATTTTTGCATGAATAATATTATCAGTATTACATCAAATCTCTTCATTTATTATCACTAATGCTACTTAAAAGAGATGTTAATAGAGTAATTCATTCTCATCCCACGACCTTGGTCAGGAGTACATGATGGTTCATATTCATTATGCTGAGCTCAGAGAGGGCTTCTGTTATAATATCACTTAATTTATATTCTGAAAAAGGCTCGGGGGAGAAGTTGCTCTCATGCATTAGAGTTCTATCTAAATCACAATGTTTGAAGACAAGTGGGGATGGCAGATAACTATTAAACAACTCCTCTGTGTACTCTTGGCTCTCCCAGAGATGTAAATGAAGGAGCTAAATCTCAGTGACCTCATCCAGACACACAATTTACCTGTGCAGATTCAGGAGCATTTACATGCTACATGTTGGGATTTACTTCAGATTTAAAATCCTGGTTAAAAGTGTCAACCACACAACCCAGCACAGAGACATGGGTGCCTTCCTTATAACTAATTAGGAAGACAAGACCATCAGCCACCTTTTAAAAGTATGAACACCCGCTGTCTTTGGCTGTCTCTGCCCTTGGTTTGAACACAAGCAGGTGTGTGTATGTGTGTTTGCAAGAATTAGCTGCAGGAGACACATGTGGTGAAATATGCATGCCAAGGAAAGAAGTCCCCTTTCTTTTTCTGAAAGGAAACTCAAGTAAATCCTGCTGTTGTTGCTGTTTAGTCACTAAGTTGTGTCCGACTCTTTTGTGATCCCATGGGCTGTAGCCTGCCAGACTCTCTGTCCATAGGATTTCCCAGGCAAGACTGGGAAATGGTTTGCCATTTCCTTCTCCAGGGAATCTTCCCAACCCAGGGACAAAACTCACGTCTCCTGCTTTGGCAGGCAGGTTATTTATACTGAGCCACCAGGAAACCCCTTCAGGTAAATGTATAATTTATATATCATAAAAATAGACATATACACAATGCAATTAATAACTTTGAAATTTCAATTCATTTTTCCTCAGTTAATTAGATTGGCCATTGTTTTGCTGTAATATCATTATTTAGGGTCATTTTAAGAAGTACCTTGGGAACTGGAAAGGGACTGGATAATTTAAATTTATAGACTTCACAGAGCAGATGTTATTGTTGGGATATGTAAGGACAAATCTGAAGAGGGACAGGTTAAGTCTCTTTACTTTTCAGTGAAGCAACCAAATCCAGCAGATTAAATGATATAGCAACTTAAGTAAAAGATAGTTAGTAAAAACTCACAGTAAGTGCATAAAAAATACACACTCAACTCATGACTTTAGCATGAAATATTTAGGGAGAAGATGAAAAAAAGGGAGGAAATTTTTAGTGGTTCAAAATGAAGCGCTAGACTGAAGTCAGGTCCTCCGTCTGCTACTTAACTGGCCTAGTGGTGGTGCTGGTGGGGGGATGATGTTAGTGATGACGATGCTGTCGGTACTATAGAGATGTGGTGTCAACTGTGGCATTAGTGGTATTGGGCATTATGGGGGGATGGTGATGGTGATGTTGGTAGAGATGCTGGTCATGATGGTGGTTTGGGGTGTTATGGTGGTGTTGGTGTTGGTGGAGATGCTGTTGGTACTGATGATGTGGTGGTGGTGTTGGTGGAGATGCTGGTCATGATGGTGGTTTGGGGTGTTATGGTGGTGTTGGTGTTGGTGGAGATGCTTTTGGTACTGATGATGTGGTGGTGGTGTTGGTGGAGATGCTGGTCATGATGGTGGTTTGGGGTGTTATGGTGGTGTTGGTGTTGGTGGAGATGCTGTTGGTACTGATGATGTGGTGGTGGTGTTGGGGGAGATGCTGGTGGAAGTATCCATCACTGGCAGGGGTGTGGGTTGTGATGGTGGTATTGGATGTTATGGTGGTGATGGTGGTGGTGGTGGTGGTGGTGGAGATACCGGTGGGAGCACTGGTTGTGATGGAGCTGTTGGATGTTGTGCTGATGACAGAGGCGGTGGTGGTAGTGATGGAGAGGCGGGTGGAAGTGCTGGTCATGGCAGTGGTGTTGGGTGCTGTGTGGTGGTGGTGGTGGAGCTGGTGGTGGTGATGCTCTTGGCACTGCTGATGATGCAGTGTTGGTATTGGTAGTGGCAGTTATAAAAGACTGAGAGGTACTTTCCTGGCAGTGCAGTGGATAAGAACTCACCTTCCAAAGCAGGGAACATGGGTTCAGTCCCTAGCCCAGGAAGCTTCCACATGCCTTGGAGCAATGAAGGCCACGTGCAGCAACTCCTGAAGTCCGTGTGCCCTGGAGTCCAAGCTCTGCAGCAGGAGAAGCCACCACGATAAGAAGCCTGTGCACCACACGAAGAGTAGCCCCTGCTCACCGCAACTAGAGAGAGCCTATGCACGGCAACGAAGACCCAGCTTAGCCGAAGATAGAGACTGAGGAAGGGGAAGGGAAAGGAGGGCTTTCAGGTTGTCTAAGAAACAAAGTCAACGCGATTGTCTGGCTGTGTGCCTGGCTCCCTCTTTGGATTCCACAGTCCTGGACTGGGTTTACAGCTTGCTGTTGACTCTGAGGATGCAGAACTGTGGGTGCAGAGGGCCAGCTGTGGACTTGGGCACCTGTGGGTTTTGGTGTCTGCTGTGGTCCTGGAAACAGTTCCCATGAGAACCAAGGGACGGCTGTCAAAAATTTGTGATTTCTGTCAACGCCTCTGATGAGCAACCTTCCCTGTTGGAAATTGTCCTCAAGTGAATGAGAAGGCAAAATTACCAGGTCTAAACCCTACGAGTTGCTGAATATGCTGATTTTTTGAAGTGTTCAAATGTGTAATGGATGACACTGAGGAAGGAAACAGGATGTCTTATAAACATGGAAACAAAGGACAGACGATCAAAATACAGATCTAAACTTAACTCTAATAACTGGCACTTTTATAACATTGAAAGACAACATTTTAAACTTAGTGTCCAGTCAAGTCTTCTGCCTTTTCACTTTCATGCATTGGAGAAGGAAATGGCAACCCACTCCAGTGTTCTTGCCTGGAGAATCCCAGGGACGGGGGAGCCTGGTGGGCTGCCGTCTATGGGGTCGCACAGAGTTGGACACGACTGAAGCGACTTAGCATAGCATAGCATATTATTATTATTGTTGTTGTTATTATTATTGTCTGAGCCAAGAGGTATGTGGGATCTTAGTTTCCAGACCAGGGATCAAACCTGCAGCCCCTACTAGACTGGAAACTCAGTCTTAACCACTGGTGTACCAGGAAGTCCCGAAGTATATTACTGAAGGCACATTTATACAGAATGTATAAAACTTTTTATATTAACCTTATATACTCCCTTGTCACCTCTTTGATCTTGGACACTTTTAAAAGGGGAGAAATGTAATGATTGATATTTTACTCTCTCTTGATCTTTGGAACCTGGTTTCCAATATCAGCACTGACATGTGCCAAAGAAAGGTGTGGGTTTTGACCATTTGGAATCCGAATTTTCTTATCATAAAAATTGAGGCAAACACTCTCCACTTACAAGGCAGTGCAAGAGTTCTTGCTCAACATAATAGCACACATCCGAGTTGTTTATCATAGCACCTGAAACATAGCAGCTGATCAATAAATGCTAATTTCTATCCCCTTCCCTGATAAAGAATCCAAGGAACACAAAGAGGAGGACAACTCTTGCACGGTTATTCATCAAAGTAAAAAAATCTGGGCTTGGACACTGACCGTGTGTTTCAGCCTGCCTTGGTCTTCAACGTTGTTCATTTTTGCTTCAATTTTAATAAATATAATAAACATGCACCAATTTGTAGTAGTCATGCAATGACAAGAACTGTATCTGCTTTGAGAAATAAAAGAAACACAACAGCCACCTGTATTGAGTTGTTTTACTATTTAGATTTCTTTACACTTACTTTACATTTTGCTCTCCTCTCTGTTTTTTAAAATCCACTGGCATTTTCTGCTGGAAGATATCTACTAGGGGAAAAAAGGCAATATTGACACTAAATATTTCAAAAAGACTGTTTCTCCTCCCCTCTTTCTGCTCAAACCCCAGGTCCACCCAGCATTGGGGTTTTCAAGCTCAGAGACCCTTACTTGGGGCTTTTGAAACTCAACAGATTCTCAATCTTAATGTCTGTTGAACTGAATTGAATTCAACTGAATACAGTAAGGAGAATATTTTATTTTATATTATGCTGAAATAATACTAATTTTCACAGAAGCTGGAAAATAGAACTGTCTTATTATAGTAAACTGTGTTTGCTACTGAGATAAACATTTGAAATATGACTTTGGAAAAGTTAAAAAACGGTCGAGTTAGGATTGTCTTAATCTGCCACGCATGGGCATAAAACCACAACTGGTCAAATCATAACTGATAAATAATAATAATAATACATGATTGACCACCATTAAAGGTGGTCAATTTCAACTCTTAACAATTCGGAAGAAAATATGTTAATGTTCCAGAATTTTCTTGGAAATTCTAACCTTAATTTGAATTGCTTCTGAGCTGGTAGACAGTTAGGTGGTGAGAAAATATAGTGTATTTGTGACAAGCAATGTTTTAAGAGAATAAAGATCACACTTATGCTTAAAAGGCATTTCATACGTTTAGATTTTAGTGTTTTTAGAGCTATTGAGTCATCCCTTTGGGGACTATTTGAAAATATATGAAAGTGGGAAGCGTGAACTTAATGGTCTTGCAGAGAAAAGAGTAAATTGCCCTTTTGAGGGTGGGGAGGATTGAAAAGATATATTAACCCTTTCAAGACCCTCAGGCAGATTTCCTCTGCTGATGTTTAAAAGCTTACTGGCTCCAAACTTTTTAAACAGATCTCCCAACATGATCAATGACTGTTAAATTCAGTGTCTTGAGAACTGGTTCTGTTTTCAGATCTGTGAAAAAGTGCATTTTTTCTGTCTTTTTTTTTTTCTAAAGTATACAAATATATGTACTCCAAACTTTAAATACATAAAAATATGTTTTTAAAAATTTTATACTGCTTCTATTTTTTCTTGTTTTTATTTTTCAAATAATTTGATGATGTACTAATCTCCAAAGACATTTTAGAATGAAGGTATTATTTAGGTCATATAATTTATCCTTTCCTCATCTCACAACTTTAGGATCTCTGAAACTCTGTGTATAATGTAAGAGGGAGGGTCTTGAATATAATCCCTAGGAAATACTGTTTTGTACTGCTGTCTAGCCAGGCTGATAACCAGTTTCCTGACCCACAAATCTGTTAGCTGACCACATATGAATATCCTGAGAAAGGTGTGCTGAATACTGGATCCATGACCACTTTTCTATGCTTACCTTCCTTCTGTTTTATCCTCATTCTACCTTGGAGCATTGGCTACGGCATCCCAACACGCAGTGGACAGCCAGCGTCTGTCCTCACAGCCGGCTGTGGACACGGACAGCTTGAAGAGGCCCTGACGTCCCCCTTTCCTGTCTGCCTCATAACAGAGTTCTAATCACAGCCATGCTCGATTTTGAGTCCAGGCAGTCGGGGCCTTTCTCCAATTCCTTTATTTTTGCATGCTTTATCACTCAGCCACTGCGCACACTACCATGTCTGGAACAAAAGTGCTTTAAGGGAAGGAAATGCACACCATCACAGGAGGCTCTGAATCCACCCCTGCTCTTGAGAAATGACATTCTGTGTGTAAGAACCGCAGAGGGATAGCAAGTCTGGGACACATGGAGAGAAAGTGCGTTTATATCCTGGACCACTGAATTTGAACTGCCTGTGGGATTTAAAGATGGAAAGGTACAGTCAAAAAAGACAGCTGGATTTTAAAATCTAGTCCTCAAGAAAGGAATGACCAAAGGAATCAGTACAGAAATATGTCAATGGCATAGAAATGATGGTTGAAGGCGTTAGAAGCGAAAGTCTTTCTGTGGCTTATTCTATAGCCTTCATATTTCCCAGCAACTTTAAACAGGAAAGTTACATAAATGTAGACACAGTTAAAGAAATACCTACAAATGCATTTGGAAAGGGGGTTTTCTATCATTGGACCGTACTCTCTGCCCCCATCCTCGCCTTGCAGACATGGAATGATGCCCTAAATTAAAGTGATTTCCTATACCTTCGATTGTTAGAGAATTCTCAAACTCGAAGTCAGGCAACCTAACTCTAATTTTGTGTTTCATAATCATAAAGAATTACCCATAAGGTCAGAATACCACTTTAAAAAGCTAAAACAAACAAAATGAAGTCAAAAGGGTCTATTTGCTTCTTGGGAGCATTTATGAAGCTATTAAGCAACATTAATTCTAACCCTGATCTCTAGGGATCCAAGAAAATCAGTTTCCAGTCCCTTGATGAATGGATATTTAATGACATTCGGTATAAAACCTTATCAAAGGATTTTTGAAAGTCTAAATACATTTTGTCTGCAGCTTTCCTATGTACAATAATCTTTAGCCACTCAGCTAACACTAATGGACTTTTTATTGTGCTGTGTGTTGTCAGAAAGGATCGGCATAGGGAGGGAAGGAAGAAGAGACAAAAGCGTAGTGAATCCGAGTGATCTGCTGCCGAGAAATGGGGAAAGGAAGTGGAAGATGGATAACGAGGGAAAAGTTAGAATTAGGGCAGGTGTAAGGAAGCAGAAAGAGGGAGCTCAGGAAGATGAAAGACAGTAGAATAAAGACTAAATGTATTTATGACTTGTGGAGTGATTATTTGGGTACTAAAGCTTTTTGCATGTTTTCTGCTTAGCTCCTCACCACATCCCTCGGGGTTATGATGTCCTAAGCACTGCTCATCAGAGGAGGGGGCAGAGAACTGAGCCCCCACTGGACCAAGGTCAACCACTTGGGAAGTGTTGAACCCAAGTTTATCTCCAAAGTCTCAACTCTTGATCGCGAGCATACTTAAGATCACTTCTAAAATTATATTTGCAAAATTAATGCCTTTGTATCATTTTTCTAGATTCAAGAGGGAAGAGATATTTGTGTGTGTGTATATATATAATTGATTCACTTCATTGTACAGCAGAAACTAACAACACTGTAAAGCAACTATACCCCAATAAATAAATTAAATAATGCTTTTGTGAGAAAATAATGGTAATATCACATTATAAAACTTTCTGAAAATCAGATCTATATATCCATCAACAAATCTACCTATCTGTGTATCTTTCATCCATCTATCCATCCATCCATCCACCTATCCATCCACCATCCATCCATCTATCCATCTATCCATCCATCCATCCATCTATCCATCCAACCATCCACCCGACCATCCATCCATCCATCCATCCATCCATCCATCCATCTGTCCATCCATCCATGCATCCAACCATCCATGCATCTATCCATCCATCCATCCATCCATCCATCTAACCATCCATCCATCCATCTACCCATCCATCCATCCATCCATCCATCCATCCGACCATCCATCCATCCATCCATCCATCCATCCAACCATCCATCCATCTATCCATCCATCCATCCATCCATCCGACCATCCATCCATCCATCCATCCATCCATCCATCCATCTCTCCATCCAACCATCCATCCATCCATCCATCCATCCATCCGACCATCCATCCATCTATCCATCCAACCATTCATCCATCTATCCATCCATCCATCCGACCATCCATCCATCTATCCGTCTGACCATCCATCCATCCATCCATCCATGCATCTATCCATCTATCCGACCATCCATCCATCTATCCATCCAACCATTCATCCATGTATCCATCCATCCATCCATCCGACCATCCATCCATCCATCCATCCATCCATCCATCCATCTCTCCATCCAACCATCCATCCATCTATCCATCTATCCATCCATCCATCTGACCATCCATCCATCTATCTGTCTGACCATCCATCCATCCATCCATCCATCCATCCATCCATCCATCCATCCGTCTATCAATCTATCCGTCCATCCATCCACTGGTCCATCGGTCCATCCATCCATCTATCCACCCGTATCTATATACCTACCCATCATTATCATCATCATCCATCTCTGTCTAGTTGACTGTCTGTCTCTCTCTTCCATAACAGTATAGACTAGGAGGGTAGGAGCCCGGGGAATCTGGGCCACACCATCCCCAGCTCTGAAACACTGCCTGGCACACAGTGGGTACTCACCACACACGTGCAGCATGAAGTGCGCCTGGTGGTGCCTCTCCACAGTGGGCCGCAGAAACCCCAGGTCCAACGCTGAGGGACAGGCCCACCCATGCCAGTCCCCCACCACGCCGCCTTCTCCTTGGAACCGTGCCCTTGCCCAGCAGAAGCACCTTCCGCCTCAGAGAGGAGAACGTGCTGGAGGCCAGGAAGGACACCGCTGCAGCGTCTGGGTGGGCGTCAAGACGGCCCACTCTGCTCTCCACAGCGACATCTTGCTTGGGAGAAGCTCCCTCTGCTCTTGTTCCAGGGTTTGGAGTAAATGGCAACCCCCGCTTCCCTCCTCCGGTCCCCACCTGAGCCCTCATCTCCCAGCAGCCTCTCAGGTCCTCTCCTGCTCACAGCTTCCTCTGTCTGGGAAGCACTATGTGAACCTCAGGGTCCGGCAGAAAGGCAGACTCAGGAAAGGCGAGGCAGTTTCCCCCGACTCCAGCACCAAAGTGGGGGAGCTGAGAGACCCCAGAGTTTCTAGAGGCATCTGAGAGATTTACACCAGGTCTGTTCTGTCTGGCTTTGACCCCCTTATCGTTTCACTAAATTCCTTATGAGAGTATTTCAAAATTACATTGAAAATTATATCATTTAATTCTATCTTGCCTCTCTGCCTGGTGACATGTTTGCTTCACAAAGAGAAATTTGAAGAAATAGGAGAGGTCCAATGATAGTCGAATAGGGCAATGAATTTGCCTCGGGGCTTACCTACATCGAAGAAGCAAAGAGTCAAGTTTACGTACAAGGCATGAGTGCCAGTGTGTAAATGACACGATCTAAAGGGTGAGGGTACCACGTGCTTGGGCTTCCCTCGTGGCTCAGTGGTAAAGGACGCACCTGCCAATGCTGGGGACAAGGATTCGATTCCTGGGCTGGGAAGATCCCCTGAGGAAGGAAGCAGCAACCCACGGCAATGTTCTTGCCTGAGAAATCCCATGGACAGAGGAGCCTGGCGGTCTACAGTCCATGTGATTATAAAGAGTTGGATACAACTTAGCAAACTAAACAACAAGCTGTGTACTTGTATATAATGTCAATAACCTTCTCTGTTTTCTGTTAATTGCTTTTTATGCCAAGTTTTCATTTTCTTTGGCTGCTTTTTTTTTTTTAGAATCCAAAGTAGTATGCTTGGAGTCAGAGATACACAGAAACATCTAGATGGAGCTACACATCCACCTAGATATAAACCGCTGTGAGCAGGAGAGCAATATTTGCACACGTAAGGCACGACGCTCTCAGCCTGGAAGTACAGCATTCAGACGCACAGGACTCGGATTGATACCCTGTGATTTATTACATCGTGGCTGACGCTTGGAAGACGTGATTTAGTAGTCACTGGTTATTTCAATTTACTCTTTTTGCGTTTTTAATTAGTAAATGAATCCCTCATGGTCAAATGATTAATTGCACAATAATTCACTGCAGTACTTTCTTTTCCTATTTGTGCAAAGCACAGAGCATGGAGCAAGCGTCTGGAATATGGGCTGACATTATAAATTATAGCAATGCATTCACACTGCTCTCCTTCAGGTGGTGTCAGCACTTTCATTATAAGCTCCCATTTTCAAGGTGCTTAAAAACTAAGCTGGGAAAATTCATTTTCAGATGGCAGCTGGTATACAGGATGTCCACCAGGGAGCAATGTTTTTAAATTTGAGAATTTACTTGTCCATTGTTGCAACTACCCAGCCAATGAACTTAGCAATGCCCTTCGCTCATCTAATTCTATAAAACAAGTGAAAAAATGAAATGAAAAGACTTCTCTTAGTGGCAGTGGTTCTGAGGTAAAGTCTGAAATGGTGTGGATTTTGGACACAGTCCTCTTGTGCTTATCTTTGACAGACTTTACTTTTTAGAACAGTTTCAGATTTAAAGGAAAATTCAGAAGATAGCAGAGTCCCATGTATTCCTATATACAGTTTCCCTTTTATTAGCATCTTGCATTGGTACGGCATATTTGTGACAATTAACGAGTCAAGATTGATACACTGTTATTAACTGAAATCCACACTTTTCTGGAATTTCCTCGTGTTTTACTTAAAGTCCTTTTCCTGTTCCAGGATCCCATCCAAGTTGCTTGCGTTATATCTAGTCACTTTGTCTCCTTCGCTGTGACTTTCCTAGTTTTTGATGACAAATCCTTGATGGCTTTCTGGACTCCTGGTCACATAGAGAAGGGTGTCCGTTTGTTGGAATCTGATGTTTTTTCTTTCTTTTTTTTAACCAATTGATGTTTCATATGGTATAAGATGCAGGTGTACAATATAGTGACTCACAATTTTTAAAGGTTATACTCTGCTCATATCTGTTTTATCTATCGATAGCTATTGATATCTATCATAACATATTTAATATGGTATAATATATTGCTATTATATTCATATCTATTGATATCTAGTATAACATATTTAACATGGTATCAGTTCAGTTCAGTCGCTCAGTCGTGTCTGACTCTTTGCGACCCCATGAATCGCAGCACGCCAGGCCCCCCTGTCCATCACCAGCTCCCGGAGTTCACTCAGACTCACGTCCATCGAGTCCGTGATGCCATCCAGCCATCTCATCCTCTGTCGTCCCCTTCTCCTCCTGCCCCCAATCCCTCCCAGCAGCAGAGTCTTTTCCAATGAGTCAACTCTTTGCATGAGGTGGCCAAAGTACTGGAGTTTCAGCTTTAGCATCATTCCCTCCAAAGAAATCCCAGGGCTGATCTCCTTCAGAATGGACTGGTTGGATCTCCTTGCAGTCCAAGGGACTCTCAAGAGTCTTCTCCAACACCACAGTTCAGAAGCATCAGGTCTTTGGTGCTCAGCCTTCTCCACAGCCTATTGCTGTTATTATACAGTATGATGTAATATGCACCATATATCTTATTCTATCCATGATAGTTCTACTTCTTCATCTCCTCCCCCTTTATTGCCCCTCGCCTGATGATAGGGTTTAGGGATTTGGGGGAAAGAGGACCAGAGCGTATGCACCGTCTCCATCACCTCACATCAAGATGCATCCCATTCACACGCCGTATCATCTTCGATGCTGACCTGGACCAGTGGGCAGAGTGGTGCTTGTCAGATCTATGCACCGTGAAGCTCCTGTTCCTTTCCTTCTTGATGTGCTGGGCTATTTACAAGCCCACACCTAAGTGGTGGGGCTCACTTTCCACTTCCTCAGACAGAGTCTTCACAGAGACTATTTGGAATTCTTCCACATAGGATGTTGATCCCTTCCTCCACATTAGCTAATGTTTCAATCACGTATTATATCAACACATAGTCATATGGTGGTGGTGGTGGTTTAGTCACTAAGTGATGACCCCACGAACGGTAGCCCAGCAGGCTCCTCTGTCCATGGAGTTCTCCAGGCAAGAATACTGGAGTGGGTTGCCATGCCCTTCTCCAGGGGATCTTTCTGACCAGGTATCGAACCCACATACCCCGGGTCTCCTGCATTGCAGGTGGGTTCTTTACTGACTGAGCCACCAGCAAAGCCAGTATATAGTCATGAATATTTATTTTGTGTTTTAGGTTGCAATCCAGTATTATGTTATTTATTTTGGTAATCAAATCATTCCAGCTCTTTTTTCTTTTCTTTTTTAAATTTTTACTCTAGGCAATTATAGTGAGATGTACCCTCTCATCAAGTCTAAAATAGGGTTTGCTCCTCACAATTCAATACTGCATCAGTCCACATGCCACCAAAGCCACAGAGACAAGCCCCAGGCCTCAACGATAAAAATGCAACATCAGAGAGGCAATGAGCCCCAGTCCCTCCTCACAAGCTTCCATGTTCTTTGTGGAGCCAAACCTTTTCAGCCAGACTGCAGAC
This sequence comes from Capricornis sumatraensis, assembly GCF_032405125.1. Classification (NCBI taxonomy): domain Eukaryota; kingdom Metazoa; phylum Chordata; class Mammalia; order Artiodactyla; family Bovidae; genus Capricornis; species Capricornis sumatraensis. Next base: position 4,320,375 of record NC_091089.1, read on the forward strand.
GTGTAGTCTAACAAGCTTTCTCTGGAAATTCTGAGATGCATTAAAATGGAAAAATAATAATAAAAGTAACCAGGCCGCCAGCTACAGTGGTGGTTGCTTAATGTCCTGTTCCCCTTCAGGCACGCAAACTCCGAAGGGCAAACTGTGTGGTTTCAAGTCTTGCCTCTGCAGTCCTTGTGTGACCTGGGCAACTTGTTTCAAGATGTCACACCTCCTTGGTGACAAATGGTGATGTCAATAAGGGTGTAGCTCGAGGAGAGGGGTTCTGCAAGCACTGAGATCCTCCATGGACCAGGAGCTGGGACCAGCTCCTTTCTGTGCTTGCAGGGCCCCCAAGCCCAGGAGGGCAGATGCCTCCTAGGATGGTGAGCCCACCGGTGGTCGTGCAGCTGGCATGGGGGAGACTGGTCCTCCCGGGACATCTTGGCGGGCAGCATCTCAGGGGTGCAGTTTTCCCTAAAGCACAAGTCGGGGCACAGAAAAGGCAGGCAGCCCTTGACAGATGAGTCAGCGAAGGGAAGAGGGGATGTGTCAGGCAGCCCTGGCCCTGCGGTGTGCCAGGCGCTCCCGGCTTCCTCCGCTCCAGAGCCCCGGAGAGCTCCATCTGACCCTCCTGGCTCCTGCCCTCTCTGCTCAGGTTTCTACCCTCCCACCCTCCACAGGCTCACCCCTTCACTAAGGCTGAAGCTCCCACCTTCCTGGAATCCCAAGCTAACCTGGGGAAACACTGTCATGACATACCTGAGCATCATTCCTGCAAGAAATTCTGGTTTTCTTCTTTAAAAATAATTAAATAGTCACTAAAATAATTTTAAAAATTAAGTGTAAAGTATATTCAGCTTCCACTGTGGCTCAGCAGTAAAGAATCTGTCTGAAACGCAGGAAACCTGGGTTCTATCCCTGGGTCCAGAAGATCCTCTGGAGAAGGAAAGGGCAACCACTCCAGTGTGCTTGCCTGGGAAATTCCATAGACAGAGGAGTCCGGTGGGCTACTGTCCATGGGGTCACAGTCAAACATGACTGAGCGACTAAACAACAATATAACATAGTAAATATATAGAAAATCAAAATCCTACTTCTGTTAGTCAAAAATCAGCATCAGCTTTGTTAATGCCCATTTTTCTAAAACATATATTAAATTATATGAAATTGGTAATATATATACGTTGTAAAATGTTTTATATGTAGCTGCTGCTGCTGCTGCTGCTGCTAAGTCGCTTCAGTCATGTCCGACTCTGTGCGACCCCATAGACGGCAGCCCACTAGGCTCCCCCGTTCCTGGGGTTCTCCAGGCAAGAACACTGGAGTGGGTTGCCATTTCCTTCTCCACTGCATGAAAGTGAAAAGTGAAAGGGAAGTCGCTCAGTCGTGTCCGACTCTTAGCGACCCCAGGGACTGCAGCCTACCAGGCTCCTCCATGGGATTTGCCAGGCAAGAGCACTGGAGTGGGGTGCCATTACCTTCTCCGTTTATATTTAGAGTTCCTTATATAATATACATGAAGTTCTTTATATATAAAGGCTATATATAATGATTATACAGATAAACTTTATATATACATGTAAAATGCATATGTATAACTTTATAAAGAATATATATTTCTTTATATATAATTATCTCTTTATATATAATTAGCTGTAATTATATTATTAATAATTATCTTTATTTTAATTCTTAAAGTTTTCCACTGTAGTTACATATTCCCTTTATAATCCAAATATGCATATTTTTGTGGGCCTTTTTCTCACTTTTTAAAAACAAACCAGCCCAATTTATCATTTATTTGAAAGAACACGCTTTGCTTAGGTTGATCCTCTCCATTTTATTTTTGTTCTCTACTCAATACTATTATCTGTTCTTAAGCTAATTATTTCTTTAATCCTTTTGGGTTTACTCTGTTCTCATTTTAACTTCTTGGCTTGGTTACTAAGCTAATTAATTTACCTTCTTTTATTCTACTATTTGTATTTGAGTAGCTAGTTTTCTCGTAATGTTGTTTACCTACATCCCAGCATTGTTGGTGTTCTGGGATGTAGATAATTCTGGGATGGCCGGGTGATGCTTGTACTTATCAGTTTCCCAGTGCCATTCCGTCTGCTCTGCGTGTCCCTCCACGAGCCATGTGCCGAAGGGGACAGGTCTCCTTGCTGCCTGCACTGGCCTCGCAGGCCTCACTTAACTCCAGATTCCCCTGCGTCTGTTCTGGGAAGTCATTCATGCAGTTAGGACAGAGCACTGACATGCATTTTTCCTTCTCCATCAGGTGGTGCAAGTATCCCATTCTGTAATGGTCATCTGGATTAAATTCGCCTATTCCCATCAATTTTGGCTCACTGATTCCTAAAATGTGGATATTCCAATATTTCAGTCAGTTCAGTTCACTTCAGTCGCTCAGTCGTGTCCGACTCTTTGCGACCCCATGAATCGCAGCACACCAGGCCTCCCTGTCCATCACCAACTCCCGGAGTTCACTCACACTCACGTCCATCAAGTCAGTGATGCCATCTAGCCATCTCATCCTCGGTTGTCCCCTTCTCCTCCTGCCCCCAATCCCTCCCAGCATCAGAGTCTTTTCCAATGAGTCAACTTTTTGCATGAGGTGGCCAAAGCACTGGAACTTCAGCTTTAGCATCATTCCTTCCAAAGAAATCCCAGGGCTGATCTCCTTCAGAATGGACTGGTTGGATCTCCTTGCAGTCCAAGGGACTCTCAAGAGTCTTCTCCAACACCACAGTTCAAAAGCATCAATTCTTCGGCGCTCAGCCTTCTTCATAGTCCAACTCTCACATCCATACATGACCACTGGAAAAACCATAGCCTTGACTAGACGGACCTTAGTCGGCAAAGTAATGTCTCTGCTTTTGAATATACTATCTAGGATGGTCATAACTTTCCTTCTAAGGAGTAAGTGTCTTTTAATTTCATGGCTGCAATCACAATCTGCAGTGATTTTGGAGCCCAAAAATATAAAGTCTGACACTGTTTCCACTGTTTCCCCATCTATTCCCATGAAGTGATGGGACCGGATGCCATGATCTTCGTTTTATGAATGTTGAGCTTTAAGCCAACTTTTTCACTCTCCTCTTTCCCTTTCATCAAGAGGCTTTTTAGTTCCTCTTCACTTTCTGCCATAGGGTGGTGTCATCTGCATATCTGAGGTTATTGATATTTCTCCTGGTGATCTTGATTCCAGCTTGTGCTTCTTCCAGCTCAGCGTTTCTCATGATGTACTCTGCATAGAAGTTAAATCAGCAGGGTGACAATATACAGCCTTGATGTACTCCTTTTCCTATTTGGAACCAGTCTGTTGTTCCATGTCCAGTTCTAACTGTTGCTTCCTGACTTGCATACAGATTTCTCAAGAGGCAGGTCAGGTGGTCTGGTATTCCCATCTCTTTCAGAATTTTCCACAGTTTATTGTGATCCACACAGTCAAAGGCTTTGGCATAGTCAATAAAGCAGAAATAGATGTTTTTCTGGAACTCTCTTGCTTTTTCCATGATCCGGTGGATGTTGGCAATCTGATCGCTGGTTCCTCTGCCTTTTCTAAAACCAGCTTGAATATCAGGGAGTTCATGGTTCACATATTGCTGAAGCCTGGCTTGGAGAATTTTGAGCATTACTTTACTAGCATGTGAGATGAGTGCAATCGTGTGGCAGTTTGAGCACTCTTTGGCATTGCCTTTCTTTGGAATTGGAATGAAAACTGCCCTTTTCCAGTCCTGTGGCCACTGCTGAGTTTTCCAAATTTGCTGGCATACTGAGTACAGCACTTTCACAGCATCATCTTTCAGGATTTGAAACAGCTCAATTGGAATTCCATCACCTCCATTAGCTTTGTTCGTAGCGATATTTTCCAAGGCCCACTTGACTTCACATTCCAGGATGTCTGGCCCTAGATTAGTGATCACACCATCATGATTATCTGGGTCGTGAAGATCTTTTCTGTACAGTTCTTCTGTGTATTCTTACCACCTCTTCTTACTATCTTCTGCTTCTGTTAGGTCCAGACCATTTCTGTCCTTTATCGAGCCCATCTCTGCATGAAATGTTCCTTTGGTATCTTTAATTTTCTTGAAGAGATCTCTAGTCTTTCCCATTCTGTTGTTTTCCTCTATTTCTTTGCATTGATCCCTGAAGAAGGCTTTCTTATCTCTTTTTGCTATTCTCTGGAACTCTGCATTCAGATGCTTATATCTTTCCTTTTCTTATTTGCTTTTTGCTTCTCTTCTTTTCACAGCTATTTGTAAGGCCTCCCCAGACAGCCATTTTGCTTTTTCGCATTTCTTTTCCATGGGGATGGTCTTGACCCCTGTCTCCTGTACAATGTCACGAACCTCAGTCCATAGTTCATCAGGCACTCTATCTATCAGATCTAGGGCCTTACATCTATTTCTCACTTCCACTGTATAATCATCAGGGATTTGATTTAGGTCATACCTGAATGGTCTAGCGGTTTTCCCTACTTTCTTCAATTTGAGTCTGAATCTGGTAATAAGGAGTTCATGATCTGAGCCACAGTCAGCTCCTGGTCTTGTTTTTGTTGACTATATAGCACGTCTCCATCTTTGGCTGCAAAGAATATGATCAATCTGATTTCGGTATTGACCATCTGGAGATGTCCATGTGTAGGGTCTTCTCTTATGTTGTTGGAAGAGGGTGTTTGCTATGACCAGTGCATTTTCTTGGCAAAACTCTATTAGTCTTTGCCCTGCTTCATTCTGCATTCCAAGGCCAAATTTGCCTTTCTCCAGGAGTTTCTTGACTTCCTACTTTTGCATTCCAGTCCCCTATAATGAAAAGGACATCTTTTTTAGGTGTGTGTTCTAAAAGGTCTTGTAGGTCTTCATAAAACCATTCGACTTCAGCTTCTTCAGTGTTACTGTTTGGGACATAGACTTGGATAACTGTGATATTGAATGGTTTGCCTTGGAGACGAACAGAGATCATTCTGTCATTTTTGAGACTGCATCCAAGTACTGCATTTTGGACTCTTTTGTTGACCATGATGGCTGCTCCATTTCTTCTGAGGGATTCCTGCCCACAGTAGTAGATATAATGGTCATTTGAGTTAAATTCACCCATTCCAGTCCATTTTAGTTCACTGATTCCTAGAATGTTGATGTTCACTCTTTCCATCTCTTGTTTGACCACTTCCTATTTGTGTTGATTCATGGACCTGACATTCCAGGTTCCTATGCAATATTGCTCTTTACAGCATTGGACCTTGCTTCTATCACCAGTCACATCCACAGCTGGGTATTGTTTTTGCTTTGGCTTCATCCCTTCTTTCTTTCTGGAGTTATTTCTCCACTGATCTCCAGTAGCATTTTGGGCACCTAATGACCTGGGGAGTTCCTCTTTCAGTATGCTATCATTTTGCCTTTTCATACTGTTCATGGGGTTCTCAAGGCAAGAATACTGAAGTGGCTTGCCATTCCCTTCTCCAGTGGACCACATTCTGTCAGACCTCTCCACCATGACCCGCCCATCTTGGGTTGCCACGTGGACATGGCTTGGTTTCATTGAGTTAGACAAGGCTGTGGTCCTAGTGTGATTAGATTAACTAGTTTTCTGTGAGTATGGTTTCAGTGTGTCTGCCCTCTGATGCCCTCTTGCAACACCTACCATCTACTTGGGTTTTTCTTACCTTGGGTGTGGGGTATCTCCTCACGGCTGCTCCAGCAAAGCACAGCTGCTGCTCCTTACCTTGGACGAGGGGTATCTCCTTACAGCCACCCTTCCTGACCTTCAGATTGGGATAGCTCCCCTAGGCCCTCTTACGCCTGCGCAGCCACGGCTCCTCGGGTTGCTCCTCCCAGCCACTGCCCCTGGCTTCAGGCACCACCCCTGGCCTCGGGCACAGGGTGGCTCCTCCCGGCCGCCACTGACCTCAGACTTGGGTAGCTCCTCTCAGCCGATCCTGCACCGTCGCAGCCTGGCACTCTCGGCCGCTGCTCCTGACCTCGGACGTGGGGTAATTCTTCTCGGCCGTGCTTAGGGTGCCGGGTCGCAGCCGCCCGCGCTTAGTGCACCGGGTTGCAGTCACCTGATGCCAAAAGTCAACTCATTGGAAAAGATCCTGATGCTAGGAATCTTGAGGGCAGGAAGAGAAGGGGAAAACAGAAGATGGGATGATTGGGTGGCATCACCGAATCAATGGACATCAGTTTGAGCAAACTCCAGGAGACAGTGGAAGAGAGGGAAGCCTAGTGTGCTGCAGTCCATGGGGTGGCAAAGAGTGGGACACAGCTTAGCAACTGAACACCAACAAATTCTGTTCTATCCTATGTTTATCCTGACAGTAGTATGTCAGTGTCTTAGTTAAGTTGACTTCATAAGGCTTGAAATGAGTTAATATTTCAACTTAGTTCTTCTTTATAAAAGTTGTTTTAGTTGTTTCAGGTCCTATGCATTTCCATATGAATTTTAGAATCAATTTATCGATTTCTACAAAAAGTCTCATGGCGTTTTAACTGAGAATGGGTTGAATCTGTAAATCAATTTGAGGAGAATCAGTATCTTAAGTACATTGACTCTTCTGATGCATGATCATTATATAGCTATGTTTTCAATTTTGGGGTCATTTCTCTCATCAGCCTTTTCAGTGCACAGGTGTTGTGCGTCTTTTGTTGAATTTATCCCTAAGAAGTTTTTCATTGTTGATCCTATTGTGAATGACATTTTTATTTCTATTATCAACTGTTCACTGTTAGTATGTAGAAATTCAATGGATTTTTTGTATATTGATCTTTTATCCTGAAACCTTACCAATATTACCAGTCAGTTCTAGCTACTTTTCAGCAGACTCCATTGAATTTTCTACATAAATGATCGTGTTGTCCTCAAGGCTTCACATCACAGTTTTCCATATGGATGCTTTTACTTATTTATTCATTTTCTTGCCTAAAATCTCTAGTATAATGTTGAAAGAAGCAATGGGAGTGAGATTCTCTTCTGAATAAAATTATTTTAAATACTAGAAAAACCATAGCTTTGCCAACAAAGGTCTGTCTAGTCAAAGCTATGGTTTTTTCAGTAGTCGTGTATGGATGTGAGAGTTGGACTATAAAGAAAGCTGAGCACCAAAGAATTGATGCTTTTGAACTGTGGTGTTGGAGAAGACTCTTGAGAGTCCCTTCAACTGCAAGGAGATCCAACCTAAAGGTATGTGCTTTTATGTGTTTTTAATGCTATTGGTTGTATCTCTGGGATCTTGTTGTGTTATACTGATTTCTGGTGAGTTTTTCAATTGTGACTGTATTTTCATCTGTAAAGGAGGGTGCTTTTCCTATATTAATTGTGTAGTCTGAATTGTGCAAATATACCTCACAAAAATTTTTAAACTTGATCATATGAGGTTCTTAGTAGCCCCACTCAATTATCATATTTTCTCCACTTAGTGAGTAGAATGCTACTACCCAACCAACCCATGAGAAATACAGATCCATGATTTTAATTCTTAGGAGAATCCTCTAGTTGATGCTCACCACCAGCCTGGAAAAAGCATAAACATTCCTTGTGGATTCTCTGAGTCAGTTGCTATACAGTTTTTCTGGTCAAAACTTTTAATAAAGTTATTAATAGTAACCTTTCAAGTGTTCTGGCAAAAAGTCTTGTACTGATACCATTTCCAGCTTCCTACCTCAGCAAGCTGAAGACTTTACCTTCTGTGTCATTACAGGCGGTGAACTCTACATAATGACCACCGCCTCATCCACCGTTTTGGCCGTCGCCACGTCCATCACCTCCACCATCTCTACCTCCACCATGGGTTCCAGCATCGCCTTTCATGCTGATGACTTGATTCTTAGTTCTTTGTTGTTGGTGTGTTTTTGTAAGATCTGCATTACAGTTAAACTAACTTTATTTAGCAGTTTATCTAACTTTGTTAGGGATTCGTACTAAGAATATTTTTATGCTGTCTTGGTTCAGCAGATTGTTGGAAGTGCACATAGAGAATTATTTTTTGTGTGGTAGAACTTTCACTAGCTTGTAAGCCCCATGTATGGCTATGCTGCAGTGCTTTATGGGTGGTTGACACTTGATAAACACTGGATGATAAGTAAGTGATTTTGTAAGGGTGTCACACATGAATGACTTTATTTAACTTCTTCAATAGTTTCAAGTTTGTTGCTTTAATAATTCTATTTGATTGTCAAAACTATGCCTCTCTTATTGTGTCTGGTGTTACTTCCAAATCTATCACGAAGGTGATAGCTTCTACCATCTGTCTTTTTTAAATTTTCTACCATGTAAACTCAACTAAATGAAGATGCTTTCCTGTCAAGTTTTATAAAAATTTAGTTGCTTGTTCATATTCTACCTTTGCTTGGGACAGATCTTAGTGTAACCTAGTATTACATCTTGTAAAGTATTTCTAATAAAAAGATAAATTAAAATTCTATCACAGTAGTGGCCTATTAAACCATTTCACTGCAGTGTGAGGCGGAAAGGCTCATCATTAAGGCATTTTTTCATTTTCTGAAGTAAGTTCGTAGGTAAATTGAAAGGAAGAGATAGATTGCATATACACAAGAAAAGAGACAGCCAGACATCTTCGCTAATATATATATTTTAGTAATATATATACATGTGTAATATGGATGGCAAAAACTATGGGGACAAATAACAAGAGAGAGAGAACTCCCATTTAACATGGATTAATTGCATGTATTAAAGGAGATCAACATTTAAATGCAATTTGTCATGAGTATTTTGAAAGACAAAGAATCTTTTTTTGAAACAGATGAATCAGTGCTTAATATACGTTCATAACTTTTATCTTTTACATTACATACTGCTTGCATGCTCAGTCACTCAGTGGTGTCCAAGTGTTTGTGACCCTATGCACATTAGGGTCCCTTAAAGTAGGAACAGTGCTGCTTTTTTATCCTCGTGTTTCATTTGCTGATACTTATTCACATATTTTACCAAAGTTGTTGTATGCGTTCTTCACATTTCGCTGCTTAATGTAAAATTGTGAACTGCAGTGTGTGAGAGTTTCCCGTAGACATTCCAAATATTACGTGTAGGTATGCATACACACGCATATCAACATAGCAAACCTTCTTTCAGGGGTTTGTGATTTTTCTATTTTGCTCAAATACCTGACCTTATTCTCTAAATTTTTTAAAAAATTACTTTTAATTTTGGCCAGGAGTCAATGTCAAGCTAGTTGATCAGTCAAATGATTATTCAAAGAAAAAGAAATTAAAATAAAGAGCACACAATCATTAAAATGTGAAAAAAAAAAAAAAAGGAGGTTCGTCAATGAAGCTTGGGTCAGTGGTGACCGGAAATCAATCCTGTCAACGGTGAGCACGAACAAGGAACAAGTGGAAGGCCGGCCACCCAGATGAGCCTCCCTCAGATGGCCAGATGGGGGTGTAGGTGCCACCAGCTCCTTCTCAGGGGCTGCCGCCTGGAATGCAGCCCCCACATCATCCCCTGAGCCTCCCCCCGAGCCTCTCCCAGAGCCTCCTTCCAGCCTCTCCCCCAGCTCTCCCCTAGAGCCTCCCCCTGAGATTCCACTCCAACCTCCCCCGTGAGTCTCCCCCAGTGCCCACCCCCTGAGCCTCCCTGCTGAGCCTTCTCCCCAGCCTCCCAGCCTCCCCCTGAGCATC
>NC_091089.1:4335000-4382500 GCF_032405125.1 Capricornis sumatraensis
TGGTGGAATGACAGGCTTTTTAAAAGCAGAAACCTGAAACCTCATCAAGTCATTAAAAAACCTAATTGCCTAACTAGTCTAACTAGTATTCAGTTCAGTGCAGTTCAGTTCAGTCGCTCAGTCGTGTCCGACTCTTTATATGCTAAAACTATATTTCAAATTCTATGCATTTTCCAGACCTTTTCTTTCACCTGTACGTACTCAGAATATTGAGTGTTTTCATCAAGAGATCCTCACTAAAATTACTTCCAAAAGATAAGTACTTTACAAAATAGAACAATCTTGAAGAAACATCCTGGAAGCCAGAGGAAAGAAAATGCACAAGGAAAATAGTAAATATGAACATAATGCCAGTAAAAGAGTTAAAATGTTTAAATTGTAGGGTTAAGCTAAAACTAAAGCATTGGAAAACAACAGCATGCATGTCATAGGGGGTAACAGCATAAGTGACTGCACGTGTCCTTCTTGGATGTTGTCTCTTAAAATAGTTTTCCAATGCAGGTGGTGGAATGAGAGCCAGAAATAGAGAGGAAAGTGTGTGGTCATTAAGAGTCTCATCTTAAAAAAAAAATTGGAGTTAGTTGGCACCATCCAGTGGTTATGAAAAAATCCAGCTCATCAATAAATGACGTGATGTGAAATTTGATGCATGGGGTGGAGGGTGGGGGGGTCAAGGATTGGTTCACAATGGGAGGAGAAGACAAACCTCTAGGTTTTTGCAGAATCACTTTTCCTGTGTGCAGAGCGCAGTCATATGTTCTTGTGGGCACAGGGGAGTGTCCAGAGGTCTGTGCATTTTTTCTGAGTTTCTCCCTCCAGGCTGGCCTGGTGTCCAATTTTATCAAAGGCTCATGTTGACCCCAGGAGGTCACCAAAATAGGTGGCCAGGTAGAAGTGTGTGTGGTCTCCAGCACTGGCTGCAGAAGGTCCTGAGCCGGGGGCGCTCTGTCTGCTGAGTGATGGAGTTAACCACAAGGAGGACACGGCTGCCCAGGAAGCCCTTCTGTTCTAACGTGAAAAGCTGACTGTCTGTAACACCTCCCAACCCAAGCGCGGGCAGCTCTGTGGAGAGTCGGCAGCAGTGACCTCGCGGGCAGATGCTCTCCAGTGACCAGACCTGCTTTCTTGGCACCTACACTTTTTTGCACTAAAAATGAATAGATCCAACCCTCTCTGGTTTTTTCATTCTTTTAACTTTTTTGAGGTTTTCAATGTCTAAGTCAAAGATCTCTCTTGGTAATTGTCACATGGCGTTTATCTGGGTTATTTTCAAGTAGCTTTTGGTATTTGATTTCTAACACGATTCCACGGTGATAAGAGAACAGACTCAGTATGATTTCAATACCTTTAGACTGCAAAATTTTTGCACCTTGTTTTATGTTGTTGGATATGTTCCTGGGTCAGCTAGTTTAAAATCTATGGGAACTTGAATAGAATTTGTATCCTGCTGTTGGGTGAAAATTGTAGCAGTCTCAATTATGTTGAATTGGTTCATAGTGCTTTTCAGGTCTACTGTATCCTTCTACATTTCTGTCTATTAATTTTTGAGAGTTTGATATTGAAGCCCCAACTAAAAGTCTTAATTTATCTACTTAAAAATAATTGCAATATGTATAGCGGAACTATATATAACTTTGTTCTGTATTTTCTAAGTAACCTATAAATGCGTTATCATACTTTCATGATTTAAAATCTTTTTTTAAAGTAGAAAAAAATAGATCCATCCATATCACTGCAAATGACGCCATTTCATTCCTTTTTTATGACTGAGTAATGATGCTTTTGAACTGTGGTATTGGAGAAGACCCTTAAGAGTCCCTCGGACTGCAAAGAGATTAAACCAGTCAGTCCTAAAGGAAATCAGTCCTGGATATTCTTTGGAAGGACTGATGTTGAAGCTGAAGCTCCAATACTTTAGCCACATGATGCAAAGAACTGACTCATTAGAAAAGACCCTGATGCTGGGAAAGATTGAAGGCAGGAGGAGAAGGGGACGACAAAGGATGAGATGGTTGACTGGTATCATCAACTTGATGGATGTGAGTTTGAGCAAATTCCAGGAGTTGGTGACGGACAGGAAAGCCTGGTGTGCTGCTGTCTATGGGGTCGCAGAATCGGACACAACTGAGCAGCTGAACTGAACCGAATATTCCACTGTATGTATGTACTGCCTCTTATTTATCCATTCATCTGTTGATGGACATTTAGGCTGCTTCCATGTCTTGGCTGTTGTAAGCTACTGCAGTGAACTTCGGGTACATGTGTCTTTTTGAATTATGGTTTTCTCAGTGGGAACTGCTGTGTAGCACAGAGAGCTCATCTCAGTGCCCTGTGATGACCTCGAGGGGTGGATGGAGGCGTGGAAGGGAGGCCCAGGAGGGAGGGGATACATGGATACATGCAGCTGATTTGCAGGAACTAACACATTATAAAGAAAATACACGCCAATTTGAGAAAATAGAGAAAAATCCTTAAAGCAATGGTTCTTTGCAAATAAGAAAATAGATTCACTTGGTAAATTAAAGATACAAGATTTTATGCCCCTCCATTAATGCCACGCAATTTGAACCCACCTCTGGAACCACCTGCCTTAGGCAATGAGGTTCTCTTCTAGCGACACTTTATTTAAGGTCACCTCAGGCTGAAAGAACTTTCCATGGCTCCATGTTTTGGGAAACAGTCCTTAACTGTGAGATCAAGACTCACAATCCAGCTTTAGATTAAAAATGTTCCCTTAGAACCCTCCAAACCAGTCATCTCTTTCCAATATATGCTTTTTATAAAGGCACAATTTGGAAAGCATGCATTTTTTCTCATTTGTATAATTGATTTAAAGATGAAAATTATTGCTGGGTGATTTTTATGAATCACCTAAAATTACTGAGCAGTTGGTAATCCTGTTGAACCATGCAGATTATTTGAAAACAAATACATCCAGAAATTATTGCAGGTTTTTTTTTAAGCCAATTTTTTCTGAGGCAGTTTTCAGATTTCTACAGAAAGTAAAGATGTGAGAGGAGAGCTGGGGAATTCATATGTGTATGTTCAAAATCAAACATTAGTCAACAATGATCCGAAGAGGATAAAAGACTTCATTTAACACTGGTTACTTACGAGGTAAATGTGTGAACGGTATACTTGTAATGAACTGTGTATTTAATCAGCATTCTGTAATTCAGTCATTACCGTTTAAAAAGAACCCGGCCAGTGAGAAGCTAGGGGCTAAAATTAAGTTGTTAGGGAATTTAGTTTGTGATGGTGTGTTAAAGGCCTGTATTATACCTTCTCAAAGGAGTCGGGTGTTGGACCCAGCGGTTGACTGTATGTGGGAGTAATTCCTGCAGGCACAGAGTGTGGTCTCAACCCAGCCCACTTTCTTAAACATGTGATTGCTTTGTCTGGCAAAGATTTGGGGGAGTTGCAGATGTGGTTTCAGAATCACTGCTTGTGCCAGAAGAAACTTCAGGCATATGATGCCTGGAGGCGAAGGCAACATGGCTCCCATCCGATGGGGAGTCACCTGGTTCAGGGCTCTGTGTCCACCTGCCGTGGGCCCTCCACTGAGCTCCTCACATAGTCAGGCCAGTAGAGTGGACCAGCCACCGTCTGTGGGACCCTCACACCCAGACCTGTGCAAGAACTAAACAATCATCAACACACCACCTTGCCTTTGCAGGTGAGCGACCGAGTGTTGGAAAGGGACCCGTCTGAGCTGCCAGTCAGTGGAGCTGGGTTGACTCACATCTCACCTGTGTTCTCTCCCACTCCAGTGCCCTACAACCCCATCCACTGATCTTTTTCTCCCGGAGGCAAAAAAAAAAAAAGTATTGCATTGGAAGTCTCACTTATCTTTGCAATCTGTTCAAGAACAGAACATCAGCAGTGGGGTGGGAGAAATGGTGAGCAAGTGAAAAAGCAGTAGGCGGTGGGGAACTACATTTCATCCCAAAGCAGGGATCTCCACTCGAATTGCAAGGAGGAATCAAAGACCCAACCCACAGCTTTCTAAGGAATTGATGACTTTGGTTTTGAAAAATCACTAATTAGAAGTCTGCAGAAAAGAAGGAAAAATGAACAAACCCAAAGTGATATGTACAAAAAGTATGCAATATAAATCATTGAAATGGAACTGCTAAGTTTGGAGGCAAATGTTAAGAATAATACATTATATTGAAATTAACATGACTGTCATTGATCAAGCAGCTACTCACAATAGATCAGAGAATATGGTTACAAGTAAGATATGAATCAAAAATGGAGAATCGTTATGACCAGTTCTTTAATCATGAAATCTCAAGAACCCAGATAAATGAATATAAAGTGATATATATTCCGTGTGGAGGTTGGAAAGTGAGGAGCTATTTTATTCATATTAAAGATGGAATTTTCTGTTTAAGCCATCATTTGATTAAATGTTTAAATTATCCAAGTTTTAAAAGTAAGTATGAAATCATAATGGGCTTCCCTGGTGGCTCAGTGGTAAAGAATTCTCCTACCCACGCAGGAGATGTGGGTTCTATCCCTGGGTCAGGAAGAGTCCCTGGAGAAGGGAATGGCAACCCACTCCAGTATTCTTGCCTGAGAAATCCCATAGATAAAAGAGCCTGTCAGGCCACAGTCCATAGTGTTGCAAAAGAGTCGCACACGACTTAGTGACTAAACAACAATGAGATCATAATAATATAAGAAGACTTTTAAATTGATAAAAATGTTAAGAAAAAATATTAAACAATTACAATAAATTCAAAGTTTTGACTACAACTTGGAGAAAATAGTTTCAGAGAGTTTTTGTTTGTTTTTTACTTAGAATTCAGTTTTGGGTGTGAAAACTGCTTTTGTGATACCCCACTCAGACTAGTTTATCTGAGACCCCAGGGACATGAGAGCAGGCCTGGCTGATCTCCACGCTGGTCCTGCTCCCCTTGGTCAGTTCTCAGAGGCCCAGGGTGCTTGCTTTCAGAGCTGAAATTGTGTGTGTGTGTGTGTGTGTGTGTGTGTGTGTGTGTGTGAAGATGATTAAATGCCATGCTGAGATGTCCTCTCTGACACTCAGGAGCTGGGAGGAGGGCTCTATCATCTGAAATGCAAGGGACAAATGGTCTCTCTGGTCCATTTTAGGGGGGATGAGATGAAGGGCCAAGAGAGGCTTCTGTTGAGATGTATGGGAAAATTAGTAATATGCAAATGAATGATCAATCACGCGAGACAGACATCTCATGTAATCACTCAAGTATTGGATGGATGCAAGTCAAGGTAACAAAGTGGATTATGAGATGCAAGACGGATGGATACCTGTACTTTTTATCACTGACATGACATATAGGCCATCATGATGAAATTCAACCTCACCTCCCAAGACCCTTGCTTTTAAGCCACAGACTTGGAAAACAGGTCCCATGTTATTATGCCAAAAATGTCTTTCTGTTGTTTTCTAGTGAATAATATTTGACAAGCTGATTAGAGTTTTTAATATATGCCATCTCATTCCAGTAATGTGACATTTTGATATATGACTATACATATATATGCGTATAGTCATATACACATAGTGTGTATGTGTATATGTGATTTGTATACACACGTATATGCATATATATGTGAGTTCTTCCTAAGGACAGTAAAAGTCAACTGTCATCTAGTATGTTATTTATTTATTTGAAAAATGTAATATAAAATGAGATCACTGAAAATATTTCCATAAATGTAATTATTTAATATAAAGACATTATTGAAAGAAATATCAAATAAAACACCCTAAGCTATTTTATTTGTATTCTAAAGAGCTTTCAAATTTTATGTCTCATTTTTGTCTTTTATTTATGAAAATTATTTATATCTGGGACACTTCCAATCAGCTCTGAGAGCTCCCAGTTCTCTGGGATATTGTGGTTATATTCTACAATTCATGTTATAAATTTCTATGTGTGCCAGGCCATGAAAGAGTAAAGATGTGGAAAGCTCTGATATACACACATACACACATGTGCAAAGATCACCCAGCCATTCTTTAAGCTCAGTGTATTTCATTCCATGAACATAATCAATCCATAAGCCTAATTATCAAATGTTTCTTAAATAACTGATTTGATCCCAGAGGTGAGAGACCTATATTTATGGACAACAGTTAAGATTTATTCCCCTTGCCCATTTAAAAAAAAAAAATCAAAATCCAAGAAACTTTAAATTTTACAAAGACAAACCTTTGTCAAAAGAAAAAGTGAAGACCAAGCCTCTGCTGTTTAGATTTGGTGGGTGTGCCCTGCTGCTACTGAGCATGCTTTGTTTGGTTTACTTTGTCCTTCCATCTCAATTAGTCATAAATTTCATCAATGATAAGTTGTTTAGGGTTTTCTTCAGATCATTATTGTTAGCAAGTGGACGAATTATAAGCAGAACAAATTATTACTGATAAAACTGGGGGAAATTCCTGGATCTTTACAGCTGCCTATAGGGATACCTACTAAGAAGGAAGAGATTGACCTGAACCAACTCAGCATTTAGCTGAAGCAGGAGGTCCAGTTATTTTGTTTTATAAAGAATATGTTCCCTTTGAAGATGAATGGTGTCTCTCTGGCCCCTGCTATGGGAGTGCCAGAAAAAAATATATTTCTGCTTTAACTGACTATGCCAAAGCCTTTGACTGTGTGGATCACAACAAACTGTGGAAAATTCTTCAAGAGATGGGAATACCAGACCACTTGACCAGCCTCTTGAGAAATCTGTATGCAGGTCAAGAAGCAACATTTAGAACCAGACATCGAACAACAGACTGGTTCCAAATCAGGAAAGGAGTATGTCAAGGCTGTGTATTGTCACCCTGCTTATTTAACTGATATGCAGAGTACATCATGAGAAATGCTGGGCTGGATGAAGCACAAGTTGGAATCAAGATTGCTGGGAGAAATATCAATAACCTCAGATATGCAGATGACACCACCCTTATGGCAGAAAGCAAAGAAGAACTAAAGAGCCTCTTGATGAAAGTGAAAGAGGAGAGTGAAAAAGTTGGCTTAAAACTCAACATTCAGAAAATGAAGATCACAGCATCTGGCCCCATCACTTCATGGCAAATAGATGGAGAAACAATGGAAACAGTGTCAGACTTTATTTTGGGGGGCTCAAAAATCACTGCAGATGGTGCCTGCAGCCATGAAGTTAAAAGATGCTTGCTCCTTGGAAGAAAAGCTAGGACCAACCTAGGCAGCATATTAAAAAGCAGAGACATTATTTTGCCAACAAAGGTCAGTCTAGTCAAAGCTATGGTTTTTCCAGTAGTCATGTATGGATGTGAGAGATGGACTATAAAGAAAGCTGAGCACCGAAGAAGTGATGCTTTTGAACTGTGGTGTTGGAGAAGACTCTTGAGAGTCCCTTGGCCTGCAAGGAGATCCAACCAGTCCATCCTAAAGGAAATCAGTCCTGAATATTCATTGGAAGGACTGATGCTAAAGCTGAAACTCCAATACTTTGGCCACCTGATGTGAAGAACTGACTCATTGGAAAAGACCCTGATGCTGGGAAAGATTGAAGATGGGAGGAGTAGGGGACGACAGAGGATGAAATGGTTGGATGGCATCACTGATGCAATGGAAGTGTTTGCGTAAACTCCAGGAGTTGGTGATGGCCAGGGAAGCCTGTTGTGCTGCAGTTCATGGGGTCTCAAAGAGTTGGACACAACTGAATGACTGAACTGACTGATTGATGGGAGCAGCCCTATCAAGGCCACAAGAGTGCATCATGCAAGATGTGATAGGAGCTCACAAAACCAGGCAGGACCCTGTGGGGCTCCTGGGAACAGAAGCCTCTCTGACTCCCCCATTTCTTCATCAAGGAAGTGGGCCTCATTCAGCCTCCAGGACCTTCCCTGAGTCCCACCGGGAGGTTCTGCTGCTGCTAAGTCACTTCAGTTGTGTCCAACTCTGTGTGACCCCATAGATGGCAGCTCACCAGGCTTCCCTGTCCCTGGGATTCTCCAGGCAAGAACACTGGAGTGGGTTGTCATTTCCTTCTCCAACGCATGAAAGTGAAAGTGAAGTCGCTCAGTCGTGTCCAACTCTTAGTGACCCCGTGGACTGCAGCCTACCAGGCTCTTCCGTCCATGGGATTTTCCAGGCAAGAGTACTGGAGTGGGTTGCCATTGTCTTCTCCAACCGGGAGGTTCAGACAGATGCTAACCAGGGAAGGGAGGGCCCAGAGACGAGGGAGGAGCAGCGCGAAAGAGCAGCGCGGCCTCGGGGCAGGTCCTGATTCCCCTCAGGGGCTACACAGCACAGGCTCTTTGAGCTGCTTTGCAGACACTGAAAGCCCCACCAGGCGGGAGAAGTTAACTGTGCACCGCCCACAAGCACGTGGAGCCCAGACCTGCTGGAACCAGAAGGCTGAAGATGCAGACTCCCACCTACCTCACCATCTGGTCAGAGGAGGGTCCACGCCCGCTTTGAACCATGGCTCTACCACTGCTCACTACCCCCACCAGGTGGGGACACATACGGTGTTGAGGGCGTCAACCTGCCGTGGCCCCGTTTTCCTGGCAAAGCAATAAAGCTATGCTTTTCTTCTTCACTGAAAACTCTGTCTCTGAGAATAAACTTTGTGTCCAGTACAGAGGCCAGAGTTGGCTTCACTACTGAAGCAGTTATAGGACCCACAGGTTGGTCACTCAGCAGAAGCACAAGCCGTGCAGTCCCTCTGAAAGCAGGCTATGTTCTCAGAGACTGCTGTAGAGTATTGTCACACATCTGCGTCTCCACCATTGCACTGTGCATACAGGGGCGGGAGGATGTATTTCAGCGTTAACTACAATTTTTAAGAAGCTATTTGGCTATTAAGTACTCATGCTCTGTGGCTTTTCCAGTGTGTTTTCAAGGGCCATCTGTTAAAACTGCAGCTAGAGAGGAAAGCATGGTTTTAAAAATGGGCTAGATTATTGCATTTACAAGGTGGGAGGAAGTTAAGAGAGCACCCAGGAGCAAGGTGTCCATTCGGACCCGCAGGCCAGTGGGGCGCACCCATGATATTTGTTGCCTTGTTGACAGTGAGTGGATGTGTTAGGACAGCTGTCTGAAAAACACTTGAAGGCTCCAAACAGCTCCAAGGAAGCCTATGGGAAGGCAGGTGTCTCCAGCCAGGAGTGGACAGCATCCCATGGAAACATGGAAAGAGAGACCAGGAAAACCAGTGGCCAGCGGAGACACAGAGCGCCCCTGCCCGCCGGCTCCAGCCTTCATTCTCCCCTTCACCAGAGTGCTCATAATCCTTAGCGTGTGGTCTTTGTTTTGATAGGCATGAAATTGCACCAAGGTCATTTCTAATACTGTCAATAGCTTGAGAGCAGCAGTAGTTTTATTGACACCTACGCTGAAGAGCTGGGGGCCCACCAGTCCTCTGGGAAACAGATTATTATTGATATTAGTAAATTAGTATCGATAGGAATTTGATGAGTATGCATCTACAATGAACCAGCGTCCTCATCCAGAAAGTGTGGAGCCTGAGGTTTAGACAACATGGTCTGCGCACCTATTCTGTACTATGTCTTTCATTTTTCGTAAGAGGAAGCAGGAGAAACAAGCTTCTGAGTATTGCCATCTATTACACTCAAAACTCCCTAAAGCCTGCTAGCTAGATGTTGCTGCTTTCTTCTGTTAGGACTAGGCTTTCCTCTGCTCATATTCTGTATATCTCTGAAATTTTGTATGTTGCAGCGGATGTTCAGATGGAAATGTATTTCTTCTTTAGCGAGTCTCTTTTATTAGGAGGATTGAACTTGAATAGCTGAGTGGTTTTCCAAAGAGGCTGGGGGTCACTCGCCTAGGGAGGTCCCCAGAGTTCCTGGAATCCCTCACAGACCAGGCAGGGTGTCTACACCTCAGCCCGCAGGTGGGGCGGGTAGCTTTTCAGAACAAACCAGACCCAAATGTCAGTGGCGTGTGTCAGAAGTAGAAGGCAGGTGGTCGGAGAAATTCCAGCCAACTGTGGGTGTGGGCTAAGCACCTGAGACCAACAACCCTGCAGAGACCCCCCCAGGCCAGTAAGGTCCTGTCGGCCTCTCAGGTGGGCGAGGGCGAAGATGCAGAAAACAAAAAAACACTATTGCGTGGGAATCAAATGAGGTTCAGGAAAAGGAGAGCAATAGCAGAAATGACGTGAGAGCTGTACAGGACTCCACTGACAGGAAATGTCCAGAACACACAAATGCTTAGCGACAGAGAGCAGATTAGGCTGGAGCTGGGCCTGCGTGGAGGGAACCGGGAGCCGCTGCGAGGGAGGAGAGGTTATCTGCGGGGCAGGGGGCGGGGGCAAGAATGCTTTGGAGTTGGATTCTGGAGATGGTCGCACAGCTCTGTGATTGTACTAAAAACGCTGAATTGTAGACTTTAAATGAGTGAATTCTATGGTATGAATTGTATCTCAATAAAAGAAAATATGATAAAAATGTAAACCTGGAGGCAGTATTTCTGCAGGAACAAAGGTAAAAATGATAAAATGAGAGTGAGGAGCCAAAGTATTTATTTTAGTGTTAATGTACAGATTTAGTAAATCAGGGAATTAGCGTTCTTGCCATTATGTCTTGTGTTTCTAATTCTGTAAATTCAGAGCAAGATAAGATAAGGAGGGTGAAAAAATGCTTGTGCTACAAACCAGTATCACAGCAAGTCGGCTAATGGCCAAGATGCTGTTCCTGCAAGTGGTCTCCACGACTGTGGTACCCACGCTTGGAAGTGGGCTGGACCAGGCAGCCTTGCCGTGCTGTGCTATATCATGGATTTTAATCAGCTGTGAACCAGGCTATGGAGCCCCCAGTAGCATTTGAGTTCTGAGACTTGTATTTCAGCCCATTCCCTCGTGGGGGTACTTTGGCCACACGTATGCCTCTGTGTCCCCATGATCAGTCGTCTTAGCTTTTGTCTTCTTCCAGCATCTTCTTTGGCTTGTAACACCTCCTGGCCTGACTTCTCGCCACAACTCTCCTAATTACTCCCCACGATAAAGCCACACAGTGATCTAAGAGGTTTAATGTTGGGTTATTTGGAAGAATAAATATCACTATATTTCTTGAAAAAGAAATCAAGGTTTATTTATTCAAGATTTCTTCTCTGGAAAATGCACATGCGTGCATGCTAAATTGCTTCAGTCATGTCTGACTCTGTGTGGCCCTATGCACTGTAACCCCCCAGGCTCCTCTGTCCTTGGGATTCTCCAGGCAAGAATACTGGAGTGGGTTGCCCGTGCCCTCCTCCAGGAGATCTTCCTGACCCAGGGACTGAACCCACGTCTCTTGTGTCTCCTGCTTTGGCAGGTGGGTTCTTTACCACTAGTGCCACCTGGAAAATGTACAAAAAGGTAAAATCCTGTTGGCAGGTGTCTGCATTCGTCCTGGTCTCAGGAAAAGACCAGATAACCTTTCCAGATGGAATCAGAGCTTAGGGAACAGCTGATTGGACGCTTACATTTACAAATGCGGCCACAGAGACACGAAGACCAGGACAAGGGACTTCGTTGAGGAAGACGATAAGCAAATGAGAGACTTTGAAATGAAGGATGAACAGCACAGAGGATTTGGGTAAGGGTGAGTGAAGGTCATAGCTCAGGAGGAGGGAAACAAACGGTGTGGTTTCACCCCGGCTGATGTGAGGTCCACGAGCAACACAGCCTTAGCTGTCCAAACTCCCAGTACCAAAACTCACAACTTACAGTGTGACCTCATGGCAGAGAGATGCCCAGGAAGAGAAACGACTGTGTAAAAATGCACTCGTACATAAGCACTGAATAAACAGCTCGCTTGCAACTGTGTGCCCATGAATTTGCACCAGCAACTACATACAACTTATTCTAATCTTTTTAAACATGTTCTTCAGTAAACAGAATCCCACCTTTCGCCACAGATAGAGACGGTTACCAACGGCAAGGCTTTTGGCATCACTTCTTACACTGAGACTCTACATCCCAGAGAAGGAAGAAGACAGTCATCACCAGAGTTGTTACTGGTTCTTACAGCCTAGACTTGCTGGGAAGGAATATTGAGAGCCATGCCTTCAAATATCTCTAATTAATGAAGATAATTCCCTTGTTTCTTGAAACTTTTTACAAGCAGAATTTAGCTACAATCATACTGTAAACTGAGGGAGAATGTGCTTAAATGATTACAAATTAACATTCCCCCACGACTGATGCCCTTAGATATTAGTTATACTTTACCCATATTCTAACAACTTTAGCATCATCATAGTTTCCTGTTACAACAAAGAGTGAAAAAGGAGGTGGTGAGAGTAAAGAAAAAAAACTAAATGTCCAACACCAGGTCTCCTATATGGGTTCAATTGTACGGAGTATGAAAACAATTTGTTTTGTCGTAACATTTAGTATGTTCCTCGTTAAAAAGAGAATATCTCGAATAATAAATTTCAAATTATTTCCTCATACATGTCCATATGCATAATAAATGGCCATTTTAGTTCCTATCTAATTATCTAGATTGGTGTAGAATTTTTTTTAAAAAAAATGCCAGTTTTAATTGCAAAAGTGCTGCCGGCTTCAGATTTTAATTGCAATTCACAAATGGTTGGACTGGCAGTGCTCCATGACAAAGAAAAAATCATTTTAATAGCAGAAGTACTGCCTCACTGCAGATTTCAATTTCATTTTACAAGAAAGTGGGTCATTACAAGGGATAAATGGCTGGTGTGAGCCTCCGAGGTGGGTCCGGGTCGGGAGGCCGCCGTGGCCCAAGCCTCCTCCTCCTCTGGAAGACCAAGACCGGAGGAACCCCGAAAGCCTCCGAATGTCCTCACAGCTGAGCTCGTCCACGGACCCTGCTCTTTCTCTGCATCGGGGCTCCACAAGCTGGTGGATGTTTAGAAGCTTTAGGATAAAGGAAAAGCAAACTGTTTCCATGGAAGTATTTCCCCCTTGGATCTCAGCGTCCGCTCTGTTCTCAGCCCACCGAGCGTCCTCAGGGTGAGCTTTGGCGTCTGTCCCGTGGGATGCCGAGTGGACACAGGTGAACGGCACTGTGGTTTCGTGTGGCCGTCCTGATGGCCAAGATGCTGAGGGCGCGCAGTCACGGTGACAGAGTAGCAGAGCCATCCCAGTGCTCCTAGCGTCAGAGCCAGGGATGGGACACTGCTTTCCCCTTTGTCGTCCAACGGGGACCCTGCACCTGAGTCTCCAGCATCGGCAGGTGGAGGGACCCAAAACCCCCTGGCCCTCTGGGCTCCTGGCTCTCTCTGTGTCTCACTCTGGAGAACAATCTGCCCTCGGGGCAGCCATCATCCACAGGCTGACTGAGGGCTCTGCCCACCACCCATGTCGGGGGCTTGTGGCGTGGGCACCACTGTCCTGAGATAATCACCAATGGAAGCCAAAGTGTGTTCTGCCCGTTGATGTCCCAAAGTCACATAAGTGAATTGCAAGGGCAATGTAATCTGTGAGTCAAAGGCATTACTGATAGACTTCAACTGTTATTCCTGGAGCTCTAAAAATATATACTTCAAAAAAAGAGCTGGATCAAATTTTTTAAGATTTTATTTTTATAGCAGTTGTAGGTTCACAGAAAAATTGAGAGGAAATTACAGAGATTACCGCTGTACCCGCTACCCCAACACGGGCACAGCCCCTCCACTGTCAATATCCCCCAAAGAAGGGACGTTTGTACAATTGATGAACTTACGTTGACATGTCTTCACCCAAAGTTCAGAATTTATAGTAATGTTCACTCCTGGTCTTGTGCATTCCGTGGGTCCAGATAGATGTGCACTAATGCATCCATCTTTTTCATATTAGAGTATTTTCACTGCCCCAAATCCTCTGTGTTCTTGCTCTTCTCCTCCCCAACTCCTCCCCCCAGGAACCACTGATCTTTTTACTCTTTCCATTGTTTGGCCTTAGATTAATTTTAAAATCTCTACTTTTAGGATGGTATAAAATATTTTCACTATGCATATTACTCTTATTTAAACTATTTGGTAAAAGTAAGTTATAAATAAAAATACATATTGCATCACACAAAATCACATATATGCCTATTGTGCTCTGTGCTAAGTCATGTCCAACTCTTTGTGACTCCATGGACTGTAGCCCGCCAGGCTCCTCTTTCTATGGGATTCTCCAGGCAAGAACACTGGAGTGGGGTGCCATGCCCTTCTCATATGCACGTTCAGTTCAGTCGCTCAGTAGCACGCCAGGCCTCCCTGTCCATCACCAACTCCCGGAGTTTACTCAAACTCATGTCCATTGCGTCAGTGATGCCATCCAACCATCTCATCCTCTGTCATCCCCTTCTCCTCCTGCCCCTAATCCATCCCAGCATCAGGGTCTTTTCCAATAAGTCGACTTTTCACATGAGGTGGCCAAAGTATTGGAGTTTCAGATTTAGCATCAGTCCTTCCAATGAATACCCAGGACTGATCTCCTTTAGGATGGATTGGTTGGATCTTCTCACAGTCCAAGGGACTCTCAAGAGTCTTCTCCAACACCACAGTTCAAAAGCATCAATTCTTCGGTGCTCAGCTTTATTTACAGTCCAACTCTCACATCCATACATGACTACTGGAAAAACCATAGCTTTGACTAGACTGACCTTTGTTGGCAAAATAATGTCTCTGCTTTTTAATATGCTGCCTAGGTTGGTCCTAGCTTTTCTTCCAAGGAGCAAGCATCTTTTAACTTCATGGCTGCAGTCACCATCTGCAGTGATTTTGGAGCCCCCCAAAATAAAATCTGATACTGTTTCCATTGTTTCCCCATATATTTGCCATGAAGTGATGGGGCCAGATGCTATGATCTTCGTTTTCTGAATGTTGAGCTTTAAGCCAACTTTTTCACTCTCCTCCTTCACTTTCATCTAGAACCTTTTTAGTTCCTCTTCACTTTCTGCCATAAAGGTGGTGTCATCTGCATATCTGAGGTTATTGATATTTCTCCTGGCAATCTTGATTCCAGCTTGTGCTTCTTCCAGCCCAGCGTTTCTCATGATGGACTCTGCATATAAATTAAATAAGCACTGTGACAATATATATACTTTAAGTGTGTGTTAGTTTCTAAGTCGTGTCTGACTCTGCAACCCCATGGACTGTAGCCCAACAGGCTCCGCTGTCCGTGGGCTTCTCCAGGCAAGAGTACTGGAGTGGGCTGCCGTTTCCTTCTCCATATATATACTTTGTATTCACACAAAAACACATATGTACCACATCAGTGCATACTTTGCAGTTATAGTAACTACATAGATGTAATAACAAAGTCTTTTGAAGTTATTAAATTCATGTGACTTAAAAAAAATAAAACTTTTATGACTTCTCAATGAAGCAAAGACCAAGGGTAACTTCCTTAGTGCGCTGTTACCGACCTCTCTTTCTATTTTAAGTAAATGGAAGTGCTTCATGACTCACAAAAGCGATTCTGTCACTCGCAGAGCGCCCCACACCTGCAAACACCCGCCTGTGTTTAGAGAGCAGTGCGCGTGCGCAGATTCTCGGCCCCGCCTCTTGGGGGCGCTGGCGTCCTCGCGTGCCTCCCGCACCTCTGCACCAATGAGGTGCGGCCACCAGCCATTACACATGACGGTAGGTCATCCAAAGTGTGTTTCTCTTAGATTCATCTCAAGGCAGAGATTAAAACACAGCAGTTAAATGGTTGGAGTTTTGTGCAAGACCGAACTGCATCTCCCATGTATTTTGGCAACTATTCATTGAGTGTGTGTGAGAGGCCCTGGTCCCGCCCCAGAGCTTCTGTGCCGGGAGCGCTCACGGAGCTCAGCTGAGAACAGAGAGCCCATGTGTCGAGGCCCAGCTCGAGCCTGCTCCCAGGCTCCCAGGCACTGCGGCTGTCTCAGAAGGCAGAGGTCACCCCCAATGGGTTTATCCACGTCAAACCGCTCCAGGGGGCTGAATGCCTGAAGTGAAAACAATCCTATCAGATACAATAAAATCCTTAAGCTCTATAAAGCGGTGCTGACAGTGCTCAGGTGAGGGAGGAGCCACGGAGCCCCCCGGGACTCCCCGCGGCCTCCAAAGGCCCCCAGAGCTGCCAGGGTGACTCAACACTGTGTGTCCTGCTGCCTGGCATGCGCCCCACCCTGGGAACCTGCCCACCGTGTCCCGCAAGCCCGCCATGCCCGGCAAAGAAGAGTGCAGACACACACATGTGGCCAGAGGGCCGCAGCCCCAGAGTCTCAGCATGAGTTACTCCGAAAAACAAGGAGAATAAAGTGCCGGCTAAAAGCTTCCCATCCAAGGGAAATAAAACGGAAATTTGTACCCAGAAATAAGGTAAAACAGTCAACAAAAGTGTCCAAGGTACAATCATTGCCTGCTTAGGAAAGAGTCTGGATTTAATAAACCTGGGTCTGTGTGTGTGTGTGTGTGTGTGTGGTTTACATGTGCATGTATGTGTGTGTGTGTTTATATGCGTGTCCGGCTTTATGTGTAGGTTTGTGTACGTGGGTCTGGATCTATGTGTGTGTGTGTGTGTGCGTATGCACGCTTCTGAGCCTACATGTGCATGTGTGTCTGAGTCTACGTGTGTATATGTGTATATGTGTCTGGGTCTGTGTGTGTATCTGGGTCTACATATGTGTATGTATGTGTGTCTGTGTCTACATGTATGTGTGTACATGTGTGTGCATAACTGTCTGAGTTCATGTGTCTGTGTGCATGTGTGTGTATCTGAGTCCCTGTGTGTATATGTGTATGTGCATATATGTGTGTGTCTGGATCTATGTGTGTGTGTGTGTGTATGTATATGTGTCTGGGTCCACGTGTGTCTGTCTGTGTGTGTGTGTATGTGTCTGGGTCTACATGTGTGTGTGTATGTGTTTCTGGGTCTGTGTGTGTATGTCTGTGTGTGTATATGTATGTATGTGCATCTGGGTCTCTGTGTGTGAATGTATGTGAGTGCATGTATGTGTGTGCATGTATGTCTGGGTCTACCTGAGTGTGTGTGTGTGCACATGCGTGTTTTCATACGTGTGAGATTGCCTGAGAGAGTTTACAGCCTGCATACCCAGTGCTCAGTGAGAGAGGCTGGTCATTAAAGAAAGTTCTGCCGCCTGAATGTGTGCCCCACCTGTGCAGTGAGGATGCCAGTAACCAGAGCTTGGGGTACATCCAGGCTCCTTGCTCCCCTCAGCCTGGCTCCACGGGGACCCTGGGGGCACGGGGCCTGCAGGGCTGTCTCCAGAGCTGCTCTGCATGAAGCGACAGTGGGCTCTCTGAGGGGAGCCATGTCCATGGGAGGGCTGCAAGGGCTTGAGGGTGACAGGGGGCCTGGGCAGCAGGGACCAGGGGCCAGCACCATGACTGCAGTGGGGACAAGAGGATCCCTTGGGTCCTGAGAGGGAACGGCACTGCTCACAGGGCTGGAGGCGAGACGTCCCCCCCCGATGGCCAGAGGCTGGGGGACTCCCAGGAGGAGGGACCAGCCGGTTTCACAGGGCTGGGGCAGGGCAGGAGGGGCGGGTCCCTAGAGTGAAGAGGGGCCAGGGGTCTGTCCCCTAGCTGAGCACTGTCTCCGCTTGGTGTTCCTGCTGGTGTTCCTGGTGGAGTAGGTGAGCTTCTGATCGGGCCTATCGCCGCCACTTTCTAGCTCTGCCACGTGGCAATGCCCTTGGTTCTCCTGATGGTACAAAAGGGAGCAAAATGGTAGACTGTAGGTCCATTACGGCACAGGTCGGGTGAGGTGACGCCTGGAGGGGTAGCCGGAGCAGAGTGTCACCCCCACCCACCATGACTGTCACAGGCTGAGAAACCTGGGGACAGAGGTGACCGGGCCAGGGTGCGTTCTCACAGATGCCCGTCATGATTCATCTTTCCAGGCGGTGATGTCAGCACCCGTGAAGAGGAGCTGGGGACACGTCAGCCTTGTGTAAATGTGAGCCCACTGGCGCCTCCAGACCAGAGCACGGCCACTCCTGCCACCATCCGCGGCTGCGTCGGGATTAACGAGCCTGCGCACGCCTTGGCTGTGTATTTCTTGCCCTCCAGGAACCTCCAGCCTACAAGACTCTCTTGCTCAGTTTCCTGTGACTGCACTGGAGTGTCCAGGCCGCTCGAAGCACCCTGTGATAGCCATATGCTGGTGGTCATAAGCTACAAAGTGCTTCATCAGCCCGAATTATTACTTTGGTAAATTATTTTTACATTTTTAATCCAAAAGAGTGAAATAAACCAGCATAAGCAGAAAAACATAAAACGCAAGAATTGCTTTATGGGCCCCTGGCTGAGATTTCTGAACTTGAACATTATAGGCGGGAAACATTAGATGCAGTGATTATGTAATGATGCTTCACTGTATAACTATTATCTTTCTTATTGTCACTTCTCCCTTCAGTTGAGGGCTGGAGGGATTAACCCTCTCCATTCTGTCCTCCGAAGAGCTGTCTACACTCTGCATAGAGACATCCAGAGTATACAGGGCCTGAGGGAGAGGATCTTGCAGGTCTTAGAATCACTTCTAAACTTGATCCTTTGTTTCTTGGTATCTCAAAATATCAGGAATTGAAAGAATGGCAGGAAGGCATCAAGTTAAAATAGATTCAGGTTAATGCAATTAGTGAGGATGTATTTAGCGTAGAGGCAGGTGGCGCTAGTGGTAAAGAACTAGCCTGCCGATGCAGGAGACATAGACGCGAAGGTTCAGTCCCTGGGTCGGGAAGATCCCCTGGAGGAGGGCGTGGCAACCCACTCCAGTGTTCTTGCCTGGAGAATCCCATGGGCAGAGGAGCCTGGCGGGCTACAGTCCACAGGGGCTGCAGAGAGTCAGACACGACTGAGCGACTTCACGTGCACACATTTACAGTGGGGTAGGATAGGTTTGTTGTGCGTGGTTCTTGGCCTGGTTCTCCTTCCTGTAGCATCTGAAATCAGCCGTGCTGCACAGCGCGGCTCAGAGCAGGCCCGCTGGTCCAAGGGGCTGAGCCAAGAAATGCAGAAAATGGCTTCACTGGAAAAGCTTCAGAAGCAGCGGCAGTGACAGCAGCAGCCCGGAGAGAAGGCAGGCATGGTGCCTGCTCCGCTCTGACAACTGGGGTGCAGACACTCGGGAATGTGGGACTCAGGGGAGATGTGTATGTTTGCAGCAGGGAGTTCTCAGGCTGAAAGCAAAATTGGCAGGCTTAGCAAACGAGGGCCATTGTTTTTAAATATCGGATGAAGTTCGTTTGAATTCAGGAAGGAAACATGCCAGCCTTTGAGAACCATTCAGACACCAGGGAGGCAGAGAGCCTCTGCTCAAGACTTGCATGGGATCGGGGGATGCCAGGGACCCCAGGAAGTTCCTAGTGATGCGCCAGAGAGTGCTAGCTGGCAGGCGTGTGTGTGTGTGTGTGTGTGTGTGTGTGTGTGTGTGTGTGTGTGAGAGAGAGACAGAGAGTCTTATTCTATGGGCCTTAGTTGCTTACATAGATAATGTTTTTGTGTTATTTAAAATTTAGAATTACTAGGCTACATATGAAGTACATATTACTATATCTTTTATGTTTCATATGTTACATATATACACACATAGCTGGTAAATCTCATATATGTGTGATACATATATGCATGTATGCGTGTACGTAATACTCGCAAATGTGTATGTAATACTCTAATTCTATGGCATTAACCAGTGACAGATAACATTTTTGTGTCGCTCAAAATTTAGCATTACTACACCACATATATAATATATACTGTATGTTTTATGTATTATATATTATATTTATAAACACATATCTGGTAAATCTCATGTATGTGTGATGCATACATATAATGTGCATGTGTATCATACGCGTATGGAATTTGCCAGACTTAACACCCATGAGCTGTTTCCCTTCCTCAGGCTCTGCAAACAATCTGTATCACTATCTGCTTTGCTGCAGATGCGGAGGCCGCAAGTCCCACGCATGTCACGCCTGTCGCTGCAGCGTCATGGGAGTGACACTCCAGAAGAACTATCATAGGGCAGACAGGAACCCACATGCTGTGGCCGAAAGAACTCACCAGCTACCTGGTGGAATGGAAAGGAATTTGGTTGTTAAACAGACACTAACGTCAGCACAGCCACAAAGCCAACAGGAACCCAGAATCTCTTGTTCATCAGGCTTTATCCCAACGTACACGGCACGCTTCTATGTGAATGAGTGAGCAACTGTGCTTTTAATACACTTATACTCCACTCATCTCCCCATCACCCCAGGATTTCGCCTTAGAAAAAGGAGAAATATACTCTTTGGCAGTAGAATTGATCTTCCGGGTGACTTACAACTGCATCTGCAAAAGGCCCCTCTGCTGAGGGCCTTCTTGCCCCATGACCAAGGGAAGACACCCCGCGCCCCACTTTGTCCTCTGCCCTTCCTAAGCGTACAGTCACAAGTCTCATATTGGCTGTGGGTACAAACAGGATGGTTGAGGGCACCCACTCTGTGTAGACGCTGCCTCTGGAACAAGCCCAGACAGTCTCGATGCCACGACCACTGCAGACCCCACGGTAAATACAGCGACTGCAGAGCAAAGCATGGCCGCTTGCTATGTGTGTACCGCTGACACGACTCCTACAAGTGCCATATCAGGGTGCACGCGGGTCACAGACAACCCCGATCGTCTCCACTAACCCCCAGATAACAGCCGCCCCTCGCAGGCAGCTCAGGCAGCAACCCTGCAGCAGGGCCCTTGGGAGAATCATGCTCACGAGGGAAAATGTTAGCAAAGGTTAAGCAATCGCTCTTCAGAACCACCTGAGTCCTCATCCTTATCGGTTGCAAAACCTCAGAAGATGACCCAGGCCTGCACCCCAGGCAGCTTCGAGGAACGAGGCAGGTGATCTTATACAGGCAGCACGCCTTTAATTTCACACTCAGCTCCAGACAGGCGTCCAGACAGGGTGCTTCTCTGGAGCAAACACCTACAACCACCTATGAATATACAGCAAGGCTGCCGTATACCTTGATTCATCATTGGTGTGTGTTATGTAAACCAAGGTGGATATTGCTCATTGAAAAAGCAAAGACGACCCTTGAAGTCCGAGAAAAATTGTATTTGCAGTAACTCTGCATAAAGTCATTTCAACATCAATAGCAACCTGTTTGGATATAGTGATAACAAGTGTTCAAAAGTTTAGGAAAGCATTACCCAGAACATTACAGAAAAAAAGGTTTATATTAGAACATTTTTTTAAAGATGCACTATGAAAGAATGGTGTTATTATTTTATTTTAGCTAAGAAACTTGGAAGAGAAACTTACCCAGACGTGAGCAACACACTGGGAACAAGTCTGTGTGGTGTGTATGTATGCATACAAATTTGTGTTTACATTTTGCCTTATGCAATGCGAAACCAGGGGGCATTACTTTTCTTTGGGGAATCTGGGGGATGGATTACTCACAACAGGAAGAATGGGTCAGGAGCGCCTTCGTGTGATCAATGTTTTCAGTTCAGTTCAGTTCAGTCACTCAGGCGTGTCTGACTCTTTGAGACCCCATGGACTGCAGCACAACAGGCTTCCCTGGCCATCACCAACTCCCGGAGCTTACTCAAACTCATGTCCATCGCACCAGTGATACCATCCAGCCATCTCATCCTCTGTCATCCCTTTCTCCTCCTGCTCTCAATCTTTCCCAGCATCAGGGTCTTTTCCTATGAGTCAGTTCTTCATATCAGGTGGCTAAAGTATTGAAGTTTCAGCTTCAGCATCAGTCCTTCCAGTGAATATTCAGGGCTGATTTCCTTTAGGATGGACTTGTTTGATCTCCTCGCAGTCCAAGGGACTCTCAAGAGTCTTCTCCAACACCACAGTTCAAAAGCATCAATTCTTCGGCGCTCAGCTTTCTTTATAGTCTAACTCTTACATCCATACATGACTACTGAAAAAACCATAGCTTTGACTAGACTGACCTTTGTTGGAAAAATAATGTCTCTGCTTTTTAATATGCTGCCTAGGTTGGTCATAGCTTTTCTTCCAAGGAGCAAGCGTCTTCTAACTTCATGGCTGCAGGCACCATCTGCAGTGATTTTTGAGCCCCCCAAAATAAAGTCTGACACTGTTTCCATTGTTCCCCATCTATTTGCCATGAAGTGATGGGACCAGATGCTATGATCTTCATTTTCTGAATGTTGAGCTTTAAGCCAACTTTTTCACTCTCCACTTTGACTTTCATCAAGAGGCTCTTTAGCTCTTCTTTGCTTTCTGCCATAAGGGTGGTGTCATCTGCATATCTGAGGTTATTGATATTTCTCCCGGCAATCTTGATTCCAGCTTGTGCTTCATCCAGCCCAGATTTCTCATGATGTACTCTGCATATCAGTTAAATAAGCAGGGTGACAATATACAGCTTTGACACACTTTCCTGATTTGGAACCAGTCTGTTGTTCGATGTCTGGTTCTAACTGTTGCTTCTTGACCTGCATACAGATTTCTCAAGAGGCAAGTCAGGTGGTCTGGTATTCCCATGTCTTTCAGAATTTTCCACAGTTTGTTGTGATCCACACAGTCAGTGTTTTGACTCATGTTTATTCTACAGGCATTTTTCATGGCTGTAAAAAATAAGCCCCATGAAGCTCTCTCATATTGTAAATAAATAACTGACAATAACATATATATTATATAATTGATGTTTTTAAGGAGAATGCTTGTACAAGTGATACAATTGCTCGAATCAAAAACTCCAGGAAGACCAGCCTCAGTGCCATTGGGTGGATGGTTTTCTATATCAGAAGCATTTGGTGGATCCGGAGCCATGACCCAAAGCACAAACAGCTTAAAACTTTAAAAACTCTCTTAACTATCTTACTAAGTGAAGCAAGTCAGAAAGACAAACACCATAGGATGTTGCTTATACGCAAAATCTAAAACACAACTCAGGTGACTTTCTCGATGAAACAGAAACAGACGCACAGACACTGAGAACAGGCTTGTGGCTGCCAGGGGTGGGGGTGGGGAGGGGCGGGTTGTTGGTTTGGGTTAGCAGGTGCAAAACTGGTATCCAGAGAATGAACAAACAACAAGGTCCTATTGTAGAGCACGGGACTGTATTCAGTATCCTGGGATAAACCATCACGGAAAGGATATGAAAAAGAATCACTGTGCAGGACAGCAGCAAGTAACACAACACTGGAAATCAACATTATGCCAATAAAACAAACGAAAAAATAACAGATCATCTTCATAATAAATTGGTCTGGGTTCTTGAGTCAGCTTTTGGTAATCGGCAACCGCGTATTTTGTAGGAAGTATAACAGAATATGGCACTATAGTTTTATAAATTACCATGGACTTAAGACAGTACACACATTTTTAACAGTAATCTAAAGCTTGTTGCAGCTATAACACAGGTTACTCTGACTTTAAGGCGGCACCACAGGGCATACGTCCGAGTCCGTTCTCAAGACGTTCTGTTGTACTTTTCTCTGCTTTAAAGACCCCTGCAGCCTCTGGCACCAGGGGGTCACCTGGGCCTGGGTCACATAGCCACGAACAAATGGACAGAAGAACCTTAGAAACAGTTAGAGCAAGAGACCACTGTGATTGCAGGGAAGTGCTCGTTGCTCGGTGGTGGCTGACTCTGTGTGACCCCATGGACTGTAGGCTGTCCCTGGGACTCTCTAGACAAGAATACTGAAGTGGGTAGCCATTCCTCTTTCCAGGGGATCTTTCTGACCCAGGGATCAAACCCAGCTCTCCAGCATCTCCTGCACTGGCAGGCAGATTCTTTACCATCTGAGCACCAGAGAAGCCCTCTATAAAGCTGTCATTACTGTTTACATTCGGATGATAAATCCTTGTAGTAAATGCAACCTTAGATGGTTTGAAGGGATAGTCTGTAGGAAAATTGATTGTTAAAAAGAATACACCACCTTGACACAGGCTGCCACCAGGTCCCATGATTGTGGCATGCCAGTCAGACATACCAGCCCCAACTGGACCTGCAGAGCCTTGTGCTGGTGTGAACAGACAGTGCTTCATCGCTTTACTATGACATGCAAACAGCCACAAGAGGGTTGAATTTCTCAGCGATAGTGATTCATGTCAGGAAATGTGTGCTCTGCTTATTTTCATACAGTTATGAGAACAGAGACTTCCTGGTGGCTCAGATGGTAAAGCGTCTGTCTACAATGCAGGAGACCTGGGTTCGATCCCTGGGTCGGGAAGATCCACTGGAGAAGGAAATGGCAATCCACTCCAGGCCAGGGCTATTGCCTGGAAAATCCCATGGACAGAGGAGCCTGATAGGTTACAGTCCACAGGGCCGCAAAGAGTCAGACACGACTGAGCGACTTCACTTTCATGAGAACAGAATATTTGGCACCTAAGCATATTTTGGCAATTTTCTTTTAGAAGCTATCAAAGGGTACATATGCAATACTGTGAATTTCTAAAATAATATTGAAGTAAAAAATTATTTAGCACATCTTTACTAAGGGTAATATATAAACACTTCAGTTTTTAAAATCGACCTTCTAATTTATTCTATTTGCAACAATAAAATATTTGGGTTATCTGATGTGATCAGATAGCTCATTGAAAAAGTCTCTGACGCTGGGAAAGATTGAGGGCAAAAGGAGGAGAAGAGGGCATCAGAGGATGAGATGGCTGGACAGCAATCTGTTCACCAATGCAATGAACACAAATTTGGGCAAACTCTGGGAGATGGGGACAGAGAGGCCTGGCACGTTGCAGTCCATGGGGTCGCAAAGCGTCAGACACAACTGGACGACCGAACAACAGTATAAACCTATATTCTACACAAACATAAATACATATAAATAGGTATTTAGCCCATTATATGTATAAAATAAATGTATAACTCATATGTATAAAATATATGTATATGTATTCAATATATGTATAAAAACCATTTTCAGGAGAAAAACATAGTATGAGTTTCTCAAATCATTTTAAGTAAAATTTTAAAGTCTAGACTGTTACTTTTCAGAAATAAACTAAGAGAATAAGAGGTAAAAAACCTCCCCATAAAAATCTAGGGAGTTCCCTGGGGGTCTAGTGGTTAAGACTCAGAGCTTTTACCACTGTGGCCCCAGGTTCAATACCTGGTCAGGGAATTAAGATCCCACACGCTGAGAGGCAAAAAAGAGGTTAAAAATCTAAGGAGAAACGCCTCCCTGTGCCCCTAAATAAAAGCCTGTGGAGGAGACATGGAGTCCGGGGGCAGGCAGGATGGACCTGGAGGGCGAGACGCCAGTGTGCCTGGAAATGCCGTCCTCCCAAGGAACCCAGACGAAGCGGGGCGGCTGCCCTGCGGCGCGCGGGCGGACGCGCGCTCGGGAAGACAGCGCCTGACCCAGACGCGGAGAGCCGCTCTGACGCCGCCCTTCCCGCCCGCATCCCGGGGGACGCACCGCCATCTAGCGGCCGCCGGCCGACTCCTGCCCCCGGGTTCTCCCGGGGCCTCGGGGCCTCGCTCTGCAGGAAGAGCCACGGCCAGGCGGTGCGGGAGGTTTGAGGTCACAACACTGGAAAGAAAATGAAGTTGGAATTAGCCCTCCAGAGATTTCGCTTCTGAAAAACAGCCATCCAAAGCGCCCAGCACCTATAAAAAATGTTCCGGACAACAAAATGCCAGATGATAAAATGCTCCTGATTTAAACTTTTATTTCTGCTGGTTTGCGTCCTTTCATGTTTAGAGTACACGGAGAAAAGACTTTTTTGTCCACATAGCTTAACAGGTAGTGTTTTCTAGCTTTTCCCTGGCAGTTTAAAATACATGGTCACGGTCATGCTGATACTCATTACCGAAGCACTACCCAACCCAGTGTAAAACTCTGTAGATTGCAAATAGTAGAAAAAGAAAAAAACTGTGTATATCAGAACTGCTTTTTCCAATTTCAAACCCATGAAGTTTTTTTAAGGTCATCTAAGATGGCCACCTGATGTGAAGAACTGACTCATTTGAAAAGACCCTGATGCTGGGGAAGATTGAAGGCAGGAGGAGAAGTGGACGACAGAGGATGAGATTGTTGGATGGCATCACTGACTCAATGGCCATGAGTTTGAGTAAACTCTGGGAGTTGGTGATGGACATGGAGGCTGGCGTGCTGCAGTCCATGGGGTCGCAGAGAGTCGGACACAACTGAGCGACTGAACTGAAGACTGATGAAAGGGTTTCAAACAGAATAGTACCTTTTTAACATTAAAAAAAATTCTCAAATCTTTAAGAGAACTGAAGCATTAAAATTAGATATGTATATTGCTGTCTGTAAATATTTATATAAAGGCAGAAAGATGGCAAAGAAATTGCAACACTTTAACGATTACTTTAAATATCCTTTAAAATATAGCTTCTTCTTTTTTCTTTCTACATTTTTTTTTTTTTAGTTTTGTTTGGCTGTTCTGTGCTGCATGGGGGATTCTAGTTCCCCAACCAGGGATCAAACTTGCACCCCTGCGGTGGAAGCACAGCACCCTAACTACTGGACGGTCAGAGAAGTCCTTCTTATTTTTATTTATTTATTTATTTTTACTGGACTATATCAGGCCTGAGGAGAAATTGAACCAATTTTCAAACATTTACGAATACATTTTTACTTACAGCAATAGTTTTTGTAATGGTAATAGAGAAGAATCATTACTTGTCTCACTAATTATATAATAACAGTTCTGTCAATGACTTTTTGGATGAAAGAAACCTAATACTGTTTTCCAAAGCTGTCAGTTTCTCATTTGCTTTCTCTCAAAACTTCTG
The DNA here is from genome assembly GCF_032405125.1 of Capricornis sumatraensis. NCBI lineage: Eukaryota > Metazoa > Chordata > Mammalia > Artiodactyla > Bovidae > Capricornis > Capricornis sumatraensis. The sequence goes on from NC_091089.1 coordinate 4,361,666, forward strand.
TAGGTGTTCACTAGCTGGGGAACTTCTTACGTGTATACGGTTAGCAGGGGCCTGATGTGTTTATAAACAATGTGTGTTGCTTATCTCCCTTTCCTAAAAAATTATTGTCACAAGTAAACCACTGCCCTTGTTTTTCAAAACAAGGGCAACTGCCTTTTCTACCGATGGCAGCTGAGCAGGACCCCCAGGTTTCTGGGGTTGGCTGACCCAAGTTCCAGGTACATGCTGTCTCTGGCTCACTTCCTCCTCTGATAGGCGTGAAGGGAGGGGGAGATTCATTCCAGATGATGAAGGGAATTCAGATCAGACAAAAACACTATCTCCAAAGGGAGCAACCATGTGCCCCCACCTTCCTACATATGATTCTTTTACATTTAAATATGTTTAGCAATATCTCTTGTGCATTTAAAACAATACTTCAACTTTTCCCAGGAAACTTGGAAATTCATTTTTGTATTGTTGACACTGAAATTTCAAGCATGCATCTGCCTATGAGAAACATCAAATAGGCGTGCACTTAGTAAACTGTGCTGTGTCTCAGTATTGAAATCACAAAGAATTTCTTTCCATTTGTTCGTTCTTCTTCGCTCAATACTTTTGTATGTTCCTATCACTTTCTCTCTTTAAAAGACAAGTATGACTACTGGTATTTTGACATTGCTATGTAAAGCTTGTTCAATGTTAGATTTTCATGAAAATTGAATCCAAGGTTATTAAGGTCTGGAACAGACACATTGCAGCTAATAAAATCAGATGAAAATCAGACAGCTGTTAAAAGAAGAGATCGTTGACTGGCGTTGGTGACCAAGAAGCTTATTTTCTAATAAGCAGGAGGTGTTTTGAATGCCCCAGTTCTGCCAACCTGAGGACTGATTCGGTTTTACTAATATGTCAAAGGGACTCTCTCCACCAGCACAGAACAGGCAGCCTTCGGTTCTGTAGCAACAATGACAATCACAGCCAGCAACCAGCCCTACTGGCCTGAGCATCACCCAAGGGCTTCCTCAGCAAGCCGCAGGCAGCAGCCTGCCTGACGGGAGCAGGGCTGACTCTGCCCTCAGGATGGCCCTGCCAAAACCATCTTCTCAGGTGAAAGGAAGCCAGGTGCCCCTGCCCTCTCCTCTCCTCCACTCGCAGGGGCAGCCCTGGACGGTGGTGGGCACATCATACCCTCACGAGGAAATGGTTGACAGTATAACCCAGCCAGCTGATTGGTATGCCAATGTGCTTTTAGACTCAAAATATAACCTACGGGGATGGCAGAAGCCCTAGGTATTGTCAGACGATTATGTTGAAACAGAGCTGTGTGAATTCTAAAAAACTTGGCTGGCGCTCAGCTCCATCGCTAGCTATGGACAAAACACAACCCAGACAAGCCATTAAAAACACATAAATGTAATGGTTTTGGTACTCATCTTGCATGCTTAGTTAAGAGTGAAAATTCAGCAGACCTCTCAGCAATGCAAACTCCCTGCCACATTTCTGATGGCAGAGGAAGTCCATTTTAGTTTGCATGTCGCCCAAGAAGAAGATTAAAATCCCAATTTGCCCCTCATCAAATTTAGATTGTATATGTTATCAAGGAGTTTAATTTTGCTTTCTTTTATATTTCAGAGAACGTGAGAGCCAGCACCCGCACAGAGAGCCAGCCGGTCATGGCCCCAGTCTTAAGGCCCACTCTTAGAGGTAGCGGTGGGGGTCCAGCTCACAGGCTAGACCCCTGCAGGAGTTTGCCGTGAGAATCCAGAGTGAGGGTTAGGAAGCCCCTCCCAGCGTCTCTGGTTCGGGCAGGGTCTCAGTGACGGGCAGCTCCTTCAGACTTGGAGGAAGAGATGCCTATTTCTGGACTAGGCCCTGGGTCCTGATGCTCACCACAGCTCACATTTCTTCTGTGAGGGGCCAGATATCAGATATTTAGGGCTTTACAGGCCATGTGGTGTCTGGCACAGCTACTCATCTCTGCCCTCCTGGAGCGCAAGCAGCTGCAGACCAGAGCCCCCGAGTGAGGCGGCTGGGACCCCCAAACCTCTGAAGCGGGCTAGCCTGTGAGCCAGGTGAGCTTGCTCTCACGAGGGTGGCTGGTGAGCCAGGCTTGGCTGACGGGCCCTCGCGTCCCACCCTGGTCAGGACAATCCATCCCAGTGTGTCAGGCCTTGAATCAGCCACGTGTCTTGATTTTTGTTTTGGAAAACATGGTCCCAGAATTACAGAACCAATGGTTTCCACAGTCGTCCTCACCTTTGAATTTTTTTTCCATAAGTAAAACTTGAATATCGTATATAGTCTTGGCGGTAAGGAAAACATGGAACACTTATTTGGATAGAGAAATGGAAATTCTTACCTTTAAAAATTGTCTGCTTGCACCGTGTCTCTTTATCTCTCTCTCTTTTTTGCTTGGTTTACATTCCAACTGTCTAGATATACTAGGTTGAAAATCTAGATTCAAGAAGGGGATACCAAAATCAGTAATGGCGAAGGGACGCCTTCCTATCTGATCACGTCAGGCTCGCCAATGCCAGGGAGGACCTCACTGCTCTGAGTCCCTTTAGCAGATTTGCTGAGGTCATAAAACACAGTGGTGGAGTTTTAGAAACATTTACGTATTTGTCTTTGAAAGCACAACTGTGTTTGAACAACTCCCTTCATGTGAGAAATTTCAGTTCAAATGCCCAAGATGCCGGCCTTCTAAGAGCATCCCTATAGGAGCAGGCCTGTGAGCCTGCCTAGCTCAGCGCCGTGCAGCCCTTGCTGAAGAAGCTGTTCTGGAAGCACCCTCATCGGCACCTTCGCTCCTGCATGTCGCTCGCCCGCCCTCCTTTCTTTGCTCTCCCCAGCCTCTCACTCTTCCTGGGAATTTGATTAGGGATTCTGCCAGTCTTTTACACTCTGACTTATACTCATTTCTGACCCATACTGAAAATCATCAGAGCTGATAAGTGACAGTTTAAAAATCATGTCGAAAGGAGGACACTGAAGGAAAAAATGTACAACATCTTGAGCAAAAAAATCCCATTATTTTTTCCTGAATTTTCACAGGGTATCAATCTTAAGTATTTAATAGATAGATGGCATACATATAAATGTAGACATATGCATATATTTGTAATTAGATTCTGTAATGTGTGTACTTAAACGTATTTGCTCTCCTTATCTGCGTCCTACTTTATCTTTTAGTTGGAGGCTGTTTGATAATAGTCGTCTAAACATAAGAAAAGTAAACAAGTAAAAAAGCAAATAAATAAAATGTTTTTCAGGGTCAGCTATTTTTCTCATCTTAGTACGTGCAGTACTGTACATTTGGTAGTACTTATTTAATGCTTCTAATTAAGTGGAATGCTTTTGCTAATTCTGAATCTTCATTTACTGTAATTGTGGGCCTAAACACTCCCAGTAGGATTCCTTCCGAGATGGTTTTAAATTCACTGTGATTGTGCACATGGGTGGCTGCAGGAATAACCTGTTTAATTCCTCAGCCGTGCAGGCTCGGCGCAAAGTTGAGCCATTTCCATAAGTGCGCCTTCTCTCTCTGGAGGCGGTTCTTTGACACATCAGATGAATGCTCTTCTTCCCCAGTAACACCAAACACACTTTAGGCCCGGCGTCGCTGCACATCTATGCGGAGACCACTGCGGAGTCTGACTAGCGTTGCTCTGGGCGCATCCAGGAAAGGAGCTTTTTGACCTTCATGGCGCCCTGCGCCCCCTGACGGGGAAGTGTGCCGGTCCACACAAGTGTTTCTCCAGGACTCACAGTCACTTCCTCTTTACACAACTCCTGAGGCTCTGCCAATCCAGAGCTAAAGATACTTCGTAATTAAAAAGTTAATTTTCAATAAAGTTTTGTGACCCATTTTGCAATTCTCCTCTAGCTTTGGAGAGTTCTGGGTCTACGAGTTGACCAACCACTCTCTACTGGGTGGGAAAGAACTCCTTAGTAGGACTGACCCAGCCTGTGAGCTGGCCAGGCTCAACCTGGTGTGAGAAAGATTTCCTCCATGCAGGACACTGATTAGAAAGAAGTAGAGACAGTCAAGCAGAGAAGTTCTGGGACAGAAGGTAAGTGACACTCAAGAAATAGCACAGGGTCGGCAATTCCTGCAAGCTTGACCCCTCAAAAGCCAGGAGAGCTTTGCAAAAAGAGCAAGAGGGGAGAAAAAAAGGGGTAATGGCCCATAGAAGCATGAAAAACAAAGACTCCACATAAATGGACCCCCATTCAAGAGAAACAGAACATGCAAGTAAATAAACAGGAGATATTTGCAGAAGAATGCCTGAAAGGCCATAAACTGAAATAATAGGCATGCTTGTCCCTTGCTGTTAAGTTTATAGGTGGTTTCTACTTCTTCATTTGCTTCTGTGCTTTCTCCATTTTCAACAACAGATGCATTCATTTGATGTTTTTGTAAGAAAAGATGTGTAAGTAATGTAAAATTTCAATATTTAAAACAGTACTGGTAACAAAAATAGCAAAAAAGATAAGGCGTTAAAAAGAAAATACACAACTCCAAATTTAATAAATTTTGTGTAAATGTCACATAATTAGTATACAAATCAGTGGACTGGAAGGTGGTTCAATATCTTTTTTGAATCCAATTGGTTTTCTTTGTGAAAAAAAGTTAAATCCTTACCTTGCATCATCCTCTAAAATAATGTCCTTGCAAATTAAAAATTAAGGCTGAAAAATAACATTATGCAGAAAAAAAGGAAATATCTGATACACAGATAAATATGGAAAGTTTTAAATGCATAATAGGGAAGGGAGTATAAAAGCAAATAAGATAGGCCCCCATAGCGTAGTCAATTTAAAATCCTTGTCTTCAAGCATAAATAAAATGAGAAGTTTACCAAGGGACTGTTGTATACACTCAATCGTGTCTGACTCTTTGTGACCCCATAGACTGTAGCCTACGAGGCTCCTCTGTCCATGGAATTTTCCAGGCAAGAATACTGGAGTAGGCTGCCATGTCCTCTTCCATCTTCCTGACCCAGGGATTGAACCTGTGTCTCTTGAGTCTCCTGCATTGGCAGGTAGATTCTTTACCACCAGCACCACCTGGGAAGAAAGTAGGGAATAGATACAAATTTTAGTCGATATGATAGATGAAGGGTTACTATTTACACATTTTTGAAAACTAATCATCAGGATAAGAATAAATAGCAAAATGAGTAAAAGACCGTAAGAGGCAATCAGAAGGATGTGATAAAGAGATGCGTGTGCGTGCTCTTCTCCATCGTTCCCCATCTTTGTCTCAGCCCCAGTGGTACAGGTAACCATAGGCGTTTCTCACTTCTGGGTTATCTGATGCCCAGTCCTGCGGTCTCCTCCTCTTAGATGGATGTAGCTCTCTCTGTAGCAGGTGCTGAGGAGGATGAGTTGTGCAAATTCAGGCCTTATTCTGCAGCCTCATAACTGAGCAGCAACTTGGCTATTTGCAAAATCCTTGGTTTTCTCTTTTTCCTCAATTTTCCTGAAAATATTGCTCTTTTGATTTTGCTCACATGTTGCTTTGGAAAGTTTAATGCCACTTTATTTCTCTTGCCCTTGAGGGGTGTTTGACTTTTCTGCTTTGAAGTTCTAGGGAAATTTTTGTCTTCAAAATGTGGTGTTTTTTAATAGGATATGTCTCTAAGAACATCAGCCTAGGTCAGTTATGCCCAGTGCCTGGTGGATCTGACCATCTTTTGTTGATTTCTGGAATGTTCTCTCCTATTACAGCTGTACAGGTGACTCCTGCCCCATTGTTTGGTTCTTGTTCTTCAGTAGCTTCTCTTTCCCATTTCAGCTACTTCCTCTGACTTTTTACTTTTTATTAATACTTCATTTTATTTTTTGTTTGTTTTTCGTTCTTTCTTCAATATCACTTACTACATGTTTATCTGAGTTTGTTCTTATTATATCATTAGCCATCAAATAGTCATCATTTCTGAGACTAAATCACTAAATTTGCATTTTTTAAAAGTTCTTGAGTTCAGTCAACAGTTTTTCCTTTATTCCCATGACTCATCCATTTTTGTTTTTAATTTTTCATGTTTTAGTTCATTTTTGAAAAAATACAGCCTATTTGCGGGGCTATTTAATTGAATTTGTGGTAATTGTGTATTTCTTCTTTCTTTTTCAAGGGAATGAATGGGGAGAGGGGACTTCGGTCACCTGAGATGCTCTGGGCCCTTCTCATGGAGATTTGTGCAGCTGGGGAGGGACTATGACTGTTTCTGTGTGTGCGCCCGTGGACCAGGTTTCTGTCTTCGTGCTCAGGGTCCTGGCCTGTGAGCGAGTGTTGGGAGGGCCGAGGGCAGCGTGTTGGTTGGGCCCATGCACCCTGTCTCTGGGTCCCGGAGTTCCCCACTCCCCCTCTCTGTTCTGCCATCTCTCCACCCCAGGGCAGCCCCTCAGCTCTGAGCCTCCCCACTCCTGCCCCGCCACCGGCAGTCCTCTGCCCCTTTCCCTGGTGCTGGGATCTTCCCGGACCCTCCCTGTGTCATTTGGTTCTCTAGATTCCCAGGGTGGGTTTAGTTCATGTGCGTCGGCATGCTAAATAGCTGCAATCATGTCTCTTTGCGGCCCCGTGGACTGTAGCCGCCAGGCTCCTCTGTCCATGGGACTCTCCAGGCAAGAATACTGCAGTGGGTTGCTGTTCCCCTTTGCAGGGGATCTTCCTGACCCAGGGATGGAACCCGAATATCTCAAGTCTCCCGCACTGGCAGGCAGGTTGTTTACCACTAAGTGTCAGGTGAATTCGGTCCTGTATTTTACTCTTTCGTGGTAGACATCACACTTTACAACTGAATGCCCGTCTTCTCTTCTAGTATGTAAGTTCCATGAGAATGGGACTCTGTTTTTCTCATCCTTGTCACCTCATTGCCCAAAACATGGTAACTGCTCACTCAACTTTGTGGAATGAATGAATGGTCAAATGAATGAGTATCCCTTAGCAGCTCTCGGAAGAGCGATCCTGGGAAAGTTAGTACAATCTCCACCAAGTTATTTTGGGATTAGGTAAAATAAGGCATTCAAAGTGATTCACTCTGCAGACACACAGAGGTCAGGAACACAGAACGCTATGGCCATTGATTGTCCTGGTTTCAGCCCAGATTTCCTTTCTCCACTGTGCACATCTCAAACCAAATTTGAAAATTTGAATTGAGGTGGGAAGTGTACAGAGGACATCAGACACACAAGCCAGTGGACACAACTTCATCACACCCTGGGTTTCCTCCAGGGGTGCAGGTGATTTCCTGAGCTCTGGTTCCCTGGAAATTGAGGTGCCCACTGTGGTGTCAGGGTAGGCCTCCTGTCCCCAAACGGAGCCTCAGCGAGGCGGGCCCTGCTCTAGAGCCGGGCTCCCTGCACATCTCCACAGCCTGTGAGAGACCGGCTCCGCGGCCACCCCTCGCTGCTGACGGACCTCCTCCTGGCCTCCGCCTCCCGCCAATCACACCCCTCCGGGTTCCTGGCGATGACTGGACATGACCTTCCTCCTGGCCTTCTGGTTGACCTGCAAGCTGCTTCTGGTTCAGCTCCCCGTCACGTTCTCTCTGGAGGTCTGCTGGGTTATCCTCATCCTTCCCCAGGGCTCTAGGGGCTCACTCTTCAGGGGAACAACTCTCCCTGCTTATCTCGGAGGACTCTGTCCCCCCTCCACCCCCCTCTTTCCCTCTATGGGTCACTCAGTGGTGACAAGTCAACTGTCCACCACATGTCACATCAAAGCAGAAAAGGCGTTTCCTCCTGTAAAGTGTTTCCTGCGTGTGCCTTACAGAGCCGCCGGTAGCATTTTGTTGCCCTGTTGTTATACGTCATAAGGTTCTGTCTGTTCACCGGATAATTATATTACATTAATATGGTGTGAATAAATGAAAGCAGTAATTATGCTTTATCCTCGTCTATTTTGCAATTTCCAGTTTGCTTGTTTCAAGAATAAAAAGAAAATTGCCACATTTGAAACAATATTATTTCATTTCTAAGCCAGGAACAACACAAGAAGCCCACCCGGGGTGACAGGTTAAAACAGTTCACTCCTCTCCAGCTTCCTCTAGAAAAAGACTTCATTTTTGTATCACTTTGCCAACTTGTACCTTGACCAACACTTGCGATGTTTTTAAAAATAAAGGAAGGAAGGCACCTCTCAATCAGAGGATAATGCTTTCTTCTGTTCTTATAACGAAGGACTGAGGCATTTTAAAGTGACTGGCTCCCAGGGTACCCTAACTTCCAAACCCAAAGATCCCCACTACTGTCTTGTGAACCGTTCCTTCCCTCTGATTCTATTCAGGTACACAGGCTCTCTCAAAGACCCCCAGTGCTCTGGTCTGTCCACCTCTGAGTGTAGATGTGGGTACAAAATGCCTAAAACCAATTTTGATGGCTGTTTTGTACACATAGTAGGTGTTCAGTGAATACTCATGGACCGGATCTAAAGGCTCATGTAAATTTCTAATGGAAATGTTCCCCTAATTCTAGGTGACCCCAACCAGTGTTAAAATATCTTGAGTTTGAAAATGTATTCCGAAATTTAGCTGAATGTATTATATATTCTCATGTGTTTTCAACTTAAACATTTAAAAGAATTTTTTTAATAATGGTAGTTAAAATATTATATGGTTTGTTTGAAGAAGTTTGTTCTTTTCCAGAAACAGCATTGATCGATTTTATATTATGAGTAGTTTATTCGTGTGTGTGTGTGTGTGTGTGTGTGTGTGTGCGTTAGTCACTCAGTCATGTCCGACTCTTTGTGACCCCATGGACTGTAACCCGCCAGGCTTCTCTGTCCATGGAATTCTCCAGGCAAGAATACTGGAGTGAGTTGTCATGCCCTTCTCCAGGGGAGCTTCCTGACCCAGGGATCGAACCTGAGTCTCCCACACTGCATCTGAGCCACCAGGGAATCCCCTAGTTTATTCATAAAACCAAATCAACAGGAGCATCTTTATGATATAAATAAGAAATGTCCCACTTAAGTCACAGTAAAATAATGAAACTCCAGTCCAATTTTCGACACGTACCCATGACATTTTGTGTTTACTGTAAATGAAATTCTCATTCGCATATAGGTAAGGCATCGTTTGAATCATAAACCAGAGGATGTGTGCAGTCTGAGCTCAAGGCACACTCAGGCACGGTGCAGCGTCAACATCAGAGAATGTAGCAAGTGGCATTTCCCTATGGAAAATCTTGGGTTCAGTGCCAGTTAAGCACTTTCATCCATTTTTCTCAATGATAGGATAGAAAGCATGTTCATTAAGTGAACAAGGAAACCAAGCTGGGAGCAGCAGATAACACCATAGAGAATGGGGACTGATTTGATCATGACCATGAAATTTAACTAAATGGTCAGAAGGAGACTGGGAGTCTGCAGAGGGGAGAGAGGCCAGACAACCCTACTTAGGTGGCCAGCGGGGCGGGGACGTTTACAAGTGCAGGCCCTCATCTTTCTGCTTTCACCTGCAGGCTCTGCAAACACACGGAGCCCAGCCATCCCCTACACTAACGCAGTCAGGAGTGTGGGCGAGCCAGGAGACCTCCAGGTGCCTCCCACCTGCCAGCCAGGTGCCCTCCAGGTGATCCTTACTCATGTCTCTGTTTTGCAAGCCTCCGTTTTAGGAACTTACATGATAGATTTGGATTTTGACAGAAAAAGGCCTAGACTACATGCTAAAAAGGACACCACAAAGTAGTTGGGGAATTAAAAAAAAAAGAAATGGATTACAAGTTCCTAGAAATTGCAAAATTCACACAGAAGAAGCTGTCCAGTGAAAGTCACTCAATCGTGTCCGACTCTTTGTGACCCATGGAATTCTCCAGGCCAGAATACTGGAGTGGGTAGCCATTCCCTTCCCCAGGGCATCTTCCCAACCCAGAGATCAAATCCAGGTCTCCCGCATTGCAGGCAGATTATTTACCAGTTGAGCCACAAGGAAAGCCCAAGAATACCGGAGTGGGTAGCCTATCCCTTCTCCAGGGGATCTTACCAACCCAGGAATCGAACCAGGGTCTCATGCATAGCAGGTGGATTCTTTACCAACTGAGCTATCAGGGAAGCCCCCTAATATCACGGAAGTCCAACCAAATGTTAATTACTTACATTTCCGACTATCACGTTCATAACTAAAAAGTTGAGATTCATCACGATCTTTTGCCTGTGTCTGACCAGTTTTGCTCTATTTCTGTTACTATTTTTACTATTGATCTTTCACTTTTTGGTCAGAAGAAGGTGATGATTGCTCTCCGCTGTTTACATATCACAGGGATGCGGAGAGGCTCTTAAACTAATTCAGCCATGTCACCAGGGGCAAAACCATCCTTCCTCGGGGACATGACTGCTGTGCCTTTAGGCTGCCTAGCTGTTCAAACTGTCCGTGCCCCTCCTCCAAAGAGGGGACACACGGGACTTAAGCCTGAAAGGGCTTCAGTAGAGAGCAGCAGAAACGATTAAAGACTCGGAAAATAGCACCTATGAAGGAAGATTAAAGGATCTGTGATTATTTAGCCTGGAGAAGAGCAGCAGGACCTAATAACCATCTTCAGGTTGCTGAAGGGTTATTATATAGAGGCCGGGGACCAGCTGTCCCCTCTCACACTGAGGACAGAGAAAGAGGAAACGGGCTTACGCTTCAATAGGGAGGATTTAGATGAGATATAAAGAGCTTCCTTCCAGCGAGGGCCGTCAGCAAAGAGACCAGTTACCAGTGAAGATGCTCCTTACCCTGGGGTGGAGAGGGGCGGTTTCTTCCCTGGAGGAGAAGGGCTGGTTGTGGGGCGGTGGGGGGAGGGGGTGTGGGGGGCGGGTTCCAGGAAGAGACGACAACCACAGAGGTTTTAGTTTTGTAAGATACTATATAACATCGTATAAAACTGAGGCTACTCTCGTGCCTGCAGTGTCTCCAGGGCTGTACTTCCATTTCCACTGCTTATTGTCTCAGTTCTTTGAAAGACGCTGTGCAAGTGTGTCTGTATAAAGGTCAAGTATTTCAAAGGACAGTTCAATGAAGAGGGTGCGCTTGCTGGAAGCGACAAGAGTCAGCTGGCTGCTATTTATTTTCTATTTTCATAGATTATTGTAGCAGCAGCATCAAAAGAATAGAAAGCTGTTTTGAAGAATAGAAAAATTGAAATCAACTCTCTAGGCTCGAGTTCTTTTCAGTGGAAATCATCTTTGATGTTTTAAAAAATAATGTGGTCAGTAGGTCAGTAGGTGTTTTTGTTTGCTGATTGGGGAGAAAAAGAGGGGAAGAAGGTAAAGAGGGGAGTGATTCTTTTTTTTCTTAAACATTTGAATTGCTACCCTATTTCTACACTCAGAAGCATCTCTCACCTAACTGTCTGGAGGATGGAGGGGCTGGTAGATGGTGGACGGTGGTGGGTGTGGGGGTGGTGGATGGCAGGGTGGGGGTGTGGATGGTAGGGGTGTGGATGGAGGGGGTGGTGGGTGCTGGGGGTGTGGATGGTGGGGGTGTGGATGGATGGGGTGGTGGGTGTGGGGATGGTGGATGGCGGGGTGGGGGTGTGGATGGTGGGGGTGTGGATGGAGGGGGTGGTGGGTGCTGGGGGTGGTGGATGGCGGGGGTGGTGTGAATGAACAGAGCTCTACTCTGTGTGTAGGACTGTCTGGGTCAGACATCACATCCTGAACCTTGGTTTTATTAACATCCTGTATTAAGTTACTAATTGAATGACACTCGGCTGTTTTACAAGAATCAAGTTCATTACATTGCTGTTGCTGAGCTCTTTATTTTGGAAAATCCTTCCGCTTATTTAGGGCTTCCCTCAGAGCTCAGGTGGTGAACAATCCACCTACAGTGCAGGAGACCCTGGTTCGATCCCTGAGTCAGGAAGATCCCCTGGAGAAGGGATGGGCTACCCACTCCAGTATTCTTGGGCTTCCCTTGTGACTCAGCTGGTAAAGAGTCCATCTGCAATGCAGGAGACCTGGGTTTGATCCCTGGGTTGGGAAGATCCCCTGGAGAAGGGAACGGTTACCCTCTCCAATATTCTGGCCTGGAGAATTCCATGGACTGCATAGTCAATGGGGTTGCAAAGAGTCAGACACGATTGAGCAGCTTTCACTCTCTGCTCATTTTGGGAGAAAACATATTTTTCAATCAGTGACACTTTTCTGTATGTCAGCCCGGTTCCAACACTCAATTCCGACAACTCGCCATCGGGTCTAAGTGACGACAGGTGCTGCTCCGTGCAGAGGAGTGATGCTTTGTCAGCTGCCGGGGCCACCTCGAGCCGGAGCACTGCCCAGACCACACTCGCCACTTCTCTCTGGTACTTGGATATGACATCTGACAGTCATTTTAAATTTTCAAGCTTGAGGAGGGGGATTTGGGAATGGGCTCTTTTTTCCATCATAAGTAAAAACAAAAGTATTTTTACAAATCCTAAAGAAAAACAGTGGCCTTCCCAGGTGGCTGTAGAAGTAAAGGACCCGCCTGCCAATGCAGGAGATGCAGGAGACAGTTTCCATCCCTGGGTCGGGAAGACCCCCTGGAGGAGGACATGCAACCACCCCAGTGGTCTTGCCCGGAGAATCCCCTGGACTGAGGGAGCCTGGTGGGTACAGTCCATGGGTTGCAAAGAGTTGGACACGACTGAGCAACTGAGCGCACACACAAGGCAAAGAGTTCTGTTCTAGGTCATGCTTTGTTTTTAGAAACGGTCATAGGGTGGCGCTATATTGTTCTCAAAATAGGTTTTTAGAAAGAAATCTACTTCATAAGTTTGAAGACAAGAGTCAAACCCATTGTAAACTTTCAGGGTGTAAGGTCTCTCTACTTCCTACAAATTCATCACCGTGTTTTCCTTCCACCAAAGGTGTTTAAACAGTTCTTTCTCCTCCGGCAGTCTCTGTACCTCTGGACAGCGAGTCAGCTGCTCATTTTAGTGGAGACTGTTTCTAATTAAACACATCCCTCTAAAAATGCTGAGAGGCTTCAGGGAGGGGCTTGGTGATTTCATGAGGAGAGGGGCTGGTCTGACGTTACTAAGTAGCTGCCCATTACAGTAATAGTGGTGAATAACATCACAAGGTTATTTTCTTTAAGAAACACCACTCTTTCAGTAGTAAAAATATGCTTGGGACATGCATCCAACTCCAGATAAAAATCAAAGCCTTTAAAGAAATCCACTATGCCTGCTTATATCCAAGTAAAAGTACTACATTTGTTATTAAAATTTCACCATCCATGATCTTCTGCCTAATCATCACAGACTATAATTAAATGTCATCAAATGTTCAAATAATTTTGATAAAAATGTAGTAATGTGCACAATCCTTTAAAAGAACTCACTAGAGTTTAAAATAACTTCAAACAAGGATTCTTGGGTGGTCAGGATGGGACCATGTTTCTGATTGGCCTGCATCTCTCGCTCCAGTAAAGCAGCAGAATGCCTGTAAGCAAGAGTTGATTCCCTGGAAAGCAGGCATTTTGGATTCTAGAATACATGCGTCTTTGGGGATATTTGTAATCTGGATACTCACTGTGCTGAGTCCCTCAGTCCTGTCTGACTCTTTGTGACCCCATGGACTGTAGCCCGCCAGGCTCCTCTGTCCATGGGTTTCTCCAGGCAAGAACACTGGAGTGGGTTGCACATCCTCCTCCAGGGCACCTTCCCAACTCAGGGACTAACCCAAGTCTCTCGCATCTCCTTGAATCTTGCATGGGGATTCTTTACCACTAGCGCCACCTGGGAAGGACCAGGTACTCACATATGAGGCTAATGGCAAGACAAATAATACAAACTTTTTCTTGATGTATAAAATAAAGATTTCTGCTGTGTCTCTGAAAAGAGCTCAGATCAGAAGGCACCTGCCCATCTCCCCAGGCCCATCTCCCTCAGTGCAGTGACGCCCTGCCCTGTCCCCTCTGGCACCTGGTTCTGCCAGCTGCCTCCTCCTCTGGCTCTGGCTGACTCATCGGCCGTCATGTCTGCCCTTCAGGCTCTCTCTGCTTTGTAGGGCATCAAACACAGAAAGTGACCTTTCAGCCCCTCTGGCTACTGCCTATGTCTTCTCCTCCTCACTGGACTGAATCTCCTTGAACCTGTGGTCCACACTGGCGGTCAGCAAAGCCACGGGCTCTGCTGGCCTCCTCCTCAGCTCACCCCCCTGCATACACTCTCAGCCCAGATCACACTGTGTGGACCTTGCCTTGCGATTCCCCTGGAACTCCTCTGGTCAACCACTCGTGACTTCCCATCCTTGTGCGCTCCCTGTGGGACTCATTTCTGCACTTTCTGGACTCTAGGTGTCTGATCGTTGACCCTCCCTCTCGAGCTCTGCGCCCCAGGGTTCAGGGTTGAGGTGGGGGGAGCTCCCCCTGCAGCCTTCTCCTCCTGGTCTGTAAGGAGGCCCCGGGCACAGCACCCACTTCCTGCTGCCGCCAGCGTCCTGCAGGGAAGACCTGCACTAGCCTGGACATCCCCTGTCTCGGGACTGGGACTCAGGACGCCAGAGTCCCAGCAAGCACGGCATCACTCTGTGTGCAGATGGTCTGGCTGGCCGGTTGGTGTCTTCCAGGAGTCTGCTTCCTGCACCCCAGGTGTGCTCTGCCCCATCTTTTCCAGGCTTGTCTCCCCAGGGAAGGGGTCACTCTTTCGAGGGAAAAGCCCCTTTCTGGGGGAGGGGGTTCGGGGGTGTTTTGCAGTTTCATCTTTCTCTCCTCCTTTCTTTATACTGGACGAGTGACCCCACCAGTGCAGGATATTGAGATCAGATCTTAACATACTTAGGCATTAGGTGTGAAAGCTTAAGTGAAAGTCGCTCAGTCGTGTCCAACACTTTTCAATCCCATATATAGTTCATGTGATTCTCCAGGCCAGAATACTGGAGTGGGTTCCCTATCCCTTCTCCAGGGGATCTTCCCGACCCAGGAATCAAACTGGGTCTCCTGCATTGCAGGCAGATTCATCAGGGAAGCCCTGCTCACAAAAAAACATGGTCATCCGGCTTTGAGAAGGTTGCTGAGAACATTGCTGGTTACAGGAGCGATAACAGGTTTTACGGGTCAGCAATCCTGAAGAGCAGAGGCTGGGGGGCCTGAGGGGGACGTGGCCCATGGGCTGCAGCTATCATGTTGACCAGTGTCTTCCTCCTGCATGTCAGAAGCTCCCTGCCACGGGGTCACTGAGGAAAGGACGGCTGCCTCCCATGATGGTAATGTGCGTCTGGTCATCCTGGCCGGGAGGCATTGTCTGCAGCCAGAAGCCTGAGAACGTGGAGTGAATGGAAGAAGCAAGAAGAGGAGCTGACCTTTCAGCAGGGACAGCCTCGGTCCAGGAGCAGGTGACCCCCGACGGCTCGGGGGAGTGGCCCGTGTCTCCATCAAGCTGCGCAGGGGCGTCTCGGGTCCTGAGCTGTCTTCCTGACCCTTCTGCGGAGCCTGTGCCCAGCCAGGCCCTTCCCAGGCTCTGGACTTGGTGGAGCCTGAGGGTCTCTTGCTCGTCCTGTGGGGTTCCTCCCTCTGCTGTGTCTCAGCTCTGTCCAGACTCTGTGTTTCATTCCTCTTGTTAAGCCTTTTGTCATGAATTGAAGAAGATTTTATCCATACAATAAATGGATGTATCCAATTTGGGAATGAAAAAGCTGAGTGGCAGTAGTGAGGTCTGGTGGAATTATTGATGAACAAAATTAAAATCCCAAATCATCATGATAAGTAAAACAACAGGACCAAATAAATGACATTAAGTGAAAACTCCACATTTAGATGAAACAAAAGATAGGAAAGACAGCCCGATGGTAAGTGTTTAACAACTGGTTCTGCAAAAATAAAAACAAAAACCCAATGTGTGGTGTTTGCCAGTTTCCTACTGTGACCGATTTCAGGCTACCAACGGGATGCCCACTGGCTCACAAATTCCTGAAAATCTCACAGTTGGTTTCCGGGCTCTGACGAGCGCCAGCTCCAGCCTGCTACCCACCATTATCCTGTTTGTCCCAAAAGGTTCAGAAGCGCGGCATGTTTTAATTTGTCTTAATCTCCAGGAGCGCAACACCAGGAGGTTGGGGGGTGGGGTGGGGAGGATGGGGAGGGGCGTCCTTCGGCTCAGCCACTGGGATGGGGCTACCTTCCGAGGGCTGGGGGTGGGGGATTAAGTCATCATCCCACCCAGCTTTGGCAAGAGGAAAATCCCATCGGAGGTATTTTTTTCAAGGGAAGGCATTTTATTTAAAGAGGAGGAATATGAAACACAGGGCTTTCAGAGCCCCTGAAGGCAGCTGGGAGCAGTGGGCAGCACGAAGGAAGAGGATGGGGGCTGCATGGTCCTGGGGGCGGGGGTGTTACAAGGTCCGGGATGGGGCTTCATGGCCCTGGGGGCGGGGCTGCACGGCCCGGGGGCGGGGCTGCACGGCCCAGGGGTCAGGTAGGGGCTGCAGGGCGCAGTATCACACCAGGGCCTCGAGCACACAGCTGGAGAGGCGGTGTCATCTCACTGGTAGGTCTGAGCAGCCAGGGTCAGCCCCAGGCCTACTCAGCGGCCAGCAGACCCAGCCTACCTGGCTTGTGAGGGCGCATAGCTCTCCAGGTCCCTCAGACACGCCCCAGCTCCATCGGTGGCCGGGATAGCGCGGGCCCCACCCTTTGGGGGAGCGGGCAGGGAGTGACGGCTCTAGGGGCACTGAGCGCAGGTGGAGCCCCCACGCGGTCGGGCCGCTCTGACACGAGCCCCTTGGACAGCACGCCCTCCCCGCACCATGCCCGGCGCTTCCTGTTGGTCCCCCTGGGGCTCCTCTCATCCCTGGCTGCCCCTCCGTCACCGCCTTCTGTTCGTCGTCCCTGCTGGCCTTTTACTATGCTATCCGTAGCTTCTTGATTCCTGGGTGAAGCTCAGTGAGCAGGTACAACCTCATGACCCCTGAACTCCCGTCCACAGCCCAGAACTGCCTCTCTCACATCAGGTCCACCCGCACAACGCTGCAGCTACCCTGTGTGTATTTCCCACACGTGCCCCAAATCTCAGGCCTCCTCCCCCGATTCTCCATCACCTTCCTCCTCCCAGCTCCTCCTAGGTCCCCCCAACCCTTCCTCCCTGTCCCTCCAACCCTTGGCCTCCAGTTTCTGGAAAATGCACACCTGGGATCCCCTGCAGACTCACCCGTCTCGGCGTGTCCTCACCCGTCTCGGCATGTCCTCACCCGTCTTGGCGTGTCCTCACCTGTGTCTCGGCGTGTCCTCACCTGTCTTGGCGTGTCCTCACCTGTGTCTGGTGTGTTCTTTCCCGTCTTGGCATGTCCTCACCTGTCTTGGCGTGTCCTCACCTGTCTTGGCGTGTCCTCACCTGTCTTGGCGTGTCCTCACCTGTGTCTGGTGTGTTCTTTCCCGTCTTGGCATGTCCTCACCTGTCTTGGCGTGTCCTCACCTGTCTTGGCGTGTCCTCACCTGTGTCTCGGCATGTCCTCGCCTGTGTCTGGCGTGTTCTTTCCCGTCTTGGCATGTCCTCACCTGTCTGGCGTGTCCTCACCTGTGTCTTGGCGTGTCCTCACCTGTGTCTGGCGTGTTCTTTCCTGTCTTGGCGTGTCCTCACCTGTGTCTCGGCATGTCCTCGCCCGTCTCGGCGTGTCCTCACCTGTCTCGGCGTGTCCTCACCTGTGTCTGGCGTGTTCTTTCCCGTCTTGGCATGTCCTCACCTGTGTCTGGCGTGTTCTTTCCCGTCTTGGCATGTCCTCACCTGTCTTGGCGTGTCCTCACCTGTCTTGGCGTGTCCTCATCTGTGTCTCGGCATGTCCTCGCCTGTGTCTGGCGTGTTCTTTCCCGTCTTGGCATGTCCTCACCTGTGTCTTGGTGTGTCCTCGCCCGTCTCGGCGTGTCCTCACCTGTCTTGGCGTGTCCTCACCTGTGTCTCGGCGTGTCCTCACCTGTCTGGCGTGTCCTCGCCCGTCTCGGCGTGTCCTTGCCTGTGTCTGGCGTGTTCTTTCCTGTCTTGGCATGTCCTCACCTGTGTCTTGGTGTGTCCTCGCCCGTCTCGGCGTGTCCTCACCTGTCTTGGCGTGTCCTCACCTGTGTCTTGGCGTGTCCTCGCCTGTCTCGGCGTGTCCTCACCTGTGTCTCGGCGTGTCCTCGCCCGTCTCGGCGTGTCCTCGCCCGTCTCGGCGTCCTCTGCTGCTTCTGTCATCAGCAGGACACCCTCCACATGCCCTCACAGGAGGCAGGGAGTGGCCAGAGGATCCACAAATAGGCAGATGCGCAGTCAATGATCCGTTTTTTCTCCCTAAACAGACTCTTGAAGTCTCATCAGAAACAAACATTTTGAGACACAAATCCAGATTTTGTTGACAGAAGAAAATGCACTTAAACTATAAATGTGACTCACCAGGGAGGCAGGATGGGCAGTGTTTCTCAGAACAACTGAACAGGAGGGGAACGCTTAGAACCAGTGCCCTGAGCCCAGGGAAGGGAAGCTGGTGGGAGGGCTTCTAGTAACAGTGGAGAAGGTGGCTGGAGGCGGAGGAACAGCTGAGAAGTGCTGGAGGGACTGGGTGGCCTCCATCTGGGCACTCACCTGGGTGGGGGGCGGAGAGACCCAGCCCCCTGCACCAGAGCTCGAGACGCCTGCAGGACGGCTGGACAGATGATGAAGCTTTGCCCGAGGTGAGCAGGTGAGGGTTCCTGTCAAGCGCTGTCTCCCTGTGCCCGGGGCACCATACATCCAGCAGAAAGGTCACATCCCTGAGGCAGGGCTGCCTTGTCAGTCATCAGAACACTGCCTGGGCATGCCCTCCACGGTCCAGGTCACTTATGACCCCTGAACTAGAACTGGCAGTTCTGCAGAAAAGAAGGCTGCCACCAGTACCTGAGCTCAGGTGGGTTGAAAGGGGTGAAGCAGCCCCATCTCTGGCCAGGTGTGGGCGCCAGGCCCTGGGCTCCAGAGCTGTGGACGGACCTGAGCCCCTCCGTCCACACCGCCTACTCAAGTAAGGAACTCGGTCATGCAGGGAACCTCCTTCTGCACCCCCCACATGTAACCAGCATATTTTAGCAAAACCCAGTAGGAGAGGAAAAATAACCCTGTAGAGGCTCCAGAAATTAAATTATCATTGGGACTGCAAATTTAGGCCTGGAGCTGACTGCTGAGATGAAAGACCTAACTGCAACTCAGACTCTCCTAATGTAAGGGACAGAGTGTCCAGGAAACCACTGAAAATCACAACATGCAGGAGAAACACTCAGCTGTCCCCTCCACTGAGATGATCCCACAGCAGGGTATCTGGGGGGAAATTTACAGGAGCCGCCATAAAAATAATTCAACAACTAATTACAAAATTGTCTTAAAACAAATGGAAACCTATCAGCAATGAGATATCAGTCTTTGAAAAATAGTGGGATAGAAATTATAAAGCTAAAAAATACAGTCACTGAAAGTAAAAAGCCCATAGGATGGGCTCAACAGTAGAGTGGAGACGACAGAGGACAGAATCAGTGAACTTGAGCCCAGATCAATAGGATTTACCCAATCTGAACAACAGAGAGAAAATGGAATAAAGAAGCAAAATGAACAGAGCCCGAGGGGCAGTGAGGAAAGAGCCAACATTCATCCCAAATGTCCACAGAAGAGAGGAGAGAGCAAGGCTAACAGCATATTTGAAGAAATAATAATGAAAAAAAATTTCTCAATCTGGCAAAAGATGTAAATAAACCTAGAACCAGCAAGCTGAATAAACTCCAAAGAGGGTAAACTCAAAACTGAGAGTTTATCAAAACTAAGATGCATCGTAATTAAACTTCTTAAAATTAGCAAAGTAAAACATCCTGAGAGCAGCCAGAGAGGAGAACCCCGTCTGCAGAATGCCAGTTCCAGTGTCAGACACCGTGGAGGCCAGTGGGGCCATTTCCCAAGGGCTGAAAGGGAGGAAGTAGGTCGGGAAAAAAAGATCCTTCAGGAATTCAGGGGAAATAAAGACACTTTCAGAAAAAAAACAAACAACAACAACAACAACAACAACAACAAAAAACAAAGGGAATTTGTTGCTAGCAGACCCACGCTTAAAGAATGATTGCCACCAGGGAAGAGAATTCTAAAAACAGGAAATGGCAAAAGAAAAGTCCTGGGAGCATCGGGAAGGAAAGAAGAACAAGAGGAAGCATGAGTATAAGTAAATCGATGGCCTATCCTTCAGGTCATGCGTTTCTGAATCATGCGTGGTGAACACCTCGCGATCACAGCGCGGGCTGGTGTTCCGCACACCATCTAAAAAGTGAGAAGAGTGACGCGGACACCTTCCTGGAGGGAATGCTGCAGATGGGCCGCAATACCCAGGGTGACCACTAGGGGTAGTGAGCAAAGCAGTGAGACCAAAAACACCACGCATGGATACAACTGGAGGACTTAATAAGGTAAAAGCCACACAGAGGAGGATGAAAAAGAAACATAAGAGCAAGAACTCAGGGAGCAGAAACAGAAAGAGAGGAAATGGCAGGTTCAAGGCCTAGCAAATCAATAATCACAGTAAGAGTAAATAATACCAATTAAAAGGGAGTGATGGTCAGAGTAAATTAAAAACCCAGTTAAAACAGCAAACAAGGAAAAGATATGCTCTCAGAAGAAAAACATACAATTCAATGGCAAGGAGAATATGAAAGCAAAATGATGGAAACTGACCCACCATGCAAATACATACCCAAGATGAGGCTACATTCATGTAAAAGAAAATTCTAGAGCAAAGAAAATGCCTAGAGGAATATGACACATGGATAGAAAGATTAATTCAACAGGAAGACAATATGATCCTAAACGTGTTCAGTTCAGTTCAGTTCAGTCGCTCAGTCGTGTCTGACTCTTTTCAACCCCATGAATCGCAGCACGCCAGGCCTCTCTGTCCGTCACCATCTCCCGGAG
>NC_091089.1:4387500-4410000 GCF_032405125.1 Capricornis sumatraensis
CTTGAGGGTGCAGCTTTCTCTTTGAGACCCTATTTCAATTCTGCTTTTAGTATTTCTGGGGATCTTCCACATCCACTATAGCATTTTGCATCCATGCCAGCAGTGTGCAAGATTGCATACAACAGCAACCTAGCCTACTTTCTCTCCCCTTCCTTCTTACCTCTGATCACTACATTTTTTCTCTCACTGCGTTTTCCTTCCCATTTCAACCCGCCCCTCAAAGGAAAGCCTAGTTTTCTGATAATTTATATACCTATTAAGTTCCGTGGAATTTTTTCATAATTGGGCTTTAAATTCGTTTTAAATAAATTCACTTATTTCCCCCCCTATAGACAGAGCCTCTTCCAGGTAGAGCTCTCCAGAGAATGCAGGAAAGCCTTCCAAGGTGCTCCTGAGAGGGCTGTCCCTGGGTTAAATTCTGGATTTTACTTCATCCTATCACTTCATGGCTAATGCTGCTGCTGCTGCTAAGTCGCTTCAGTCATGTCCGACTCTGTGCGACCCCAGAGACGGCAGCCCACCAGGATCCACCATCCCTGGGATTCTCCAGGCAAGAACACTGGAGTGGGAATAGATGGGGAAATAATGGAAACAGTGACAGACCATTTTATTGTGCTCCAAAATCACCGCAGACTATGACTGCATCCATGAAATTAAAAGACATTTGCTCCTGGAAGAAGTTATGACAAACCTAGGCAGCATATTAAAAAGCAGAGACATCACTTTGCCAGCAAAGGTCCATACAGTCAAAGCCATGTTTTTTCCAGTAGTCATGTATGGATATGAGAGTTGGACCATAAAGAAAGCTGAGCACCAAAGAATTGATGCTTTTGAATGGTGGTGCTAGAGAAGGCTCTAGAGAGTCCCTTGGACAGCAAGGAGGTCAAACCAGTAAATCCTAAAGGAAATAAACCCTGAATATTCATTGGGAGGACTGATGCTGAAGCTGAAGCTCCAATACTTTGGCCACCTAATGCAAAGAGCTGACTCGTTGGAAAACACCCTGATGCTGGGAAAGGTTGAGGGCAGGCAGAGAAGGGGATGACAGAGGATGAGATGGTTGGATGGCATCAGAGACTCAATGGACATGAGTTTCAGCAAACTCCATGAGATGATGAAGGACAGGAAAGCTGTCATGCTGCAGTCCGTGGGTTCATGAAGAGTCAGACAACCGAGCAACTGAACAACAGACACATAGACTTTTACTGGCAGTTTTGACAGCAATAACCTCTCATGTCAGCAAACAATAAGGCCAACTTTGGTCTGTGGACAGCTCTATTCTCTCCTGTCTTAAATATGATTCTGGTGGCTCAGATGGTAAAGCGTCTGCCTGCAATGCTGGAGACCGGGTTCAATCCCTGAATCAGGAAGATCCCCTGGAGAAGGAAATGGCAACCCACTCCAGTACTCTTGCCTGGAGAATCCCATGGACAGAGGAGCCTGGTAGGCTACCGTCCATGTGGTCACAAAGAGGCGGACACGACTGAGCAACTTTACTTACTCACTTACCTCAACGCACGACAAAATTTTAGTAAATACAGAAAGCTCCCGTCCTCTCGAAGTACCGGTCCATCATTCTTTAGGCCAAACTTAAATAAAATTCAGCAATTTTAACCGGAGGAATTGTGCTTGGAAGCAGTATGTTTTAAATTATTACCCTAATTTAGCCCAAATCCAATCCCACCCTTGGCATACTGCATAGGGAATACTTATCAAGAGATGTGAGTGAGATTCTTCTGGCCAATAAGCAGGAAGGAAGGTTTTATATACCTCCTTGGAAAGCCCGTATTTAAGCAAGTAAGTATATAGTTCCTACTCACCAGTTTTATTTTGGACTGTCAATAGACTATTTACATTAAGCAGTGTATTCCTAATTCCAGAAAAACATGACTGCTATTTTAGAAATCTGTATACCATGCTACTCTTTCAACCGGTCTCCTATGATTTTTATTTCTTTTATAACTACACTATTAAAGGCATAAAGGAAGCGCAACTAATTTCTATTAGTGGGGTCCACTGCCCAGACAGTGATAAAATATCTTGTGTTTCATTCCAGGCATAAATTAATACTTGTCAATCATTAATTTTCAGGATTCCGAAGGGTCTAAAATTTACAGCAGCGATTCTGTGCGAATCAAAAGTGATTGGGAAGAATGAGGTTGCAGCTGCCTCTTGTCATCCATTGACTTCATGGATTCCAGTCGTCAATCATAAAACTTCCCTATTCCTAAACATTTTAAGATAAGGGTGTTGGAAATCAAATCAATCCAGACGTCCACATGCAGGCCCCAATCTTTCTAACCGGGGACACACATGCTGTCCTTGTCAAATCGCCTTGTTGTCAACCAACTGAAAATATATTACCTGGGAGAAACTATTGATATCCTTTCTCAGGCTTTTTGACGATACCATGATACTGCAGTCCACGTGACTGAAGCTCCAGTCAGGCAAGGGAAATCATCAGTCCTTCCTGAGTGAGCTCAGGCATTTTTACTCCAGTTTCAAAATTAAATTCCCACAACAAAAGTACAGGGCTGTCAGTGATTACATGGTAAGAAGTTAACACTCTGAGCTTCCCTAGTAGTTCAGGGGTAAAGACTCTGCCTACCAAAACAGGAGATGCGGGTTCAATCCCCGGATCAAGAAGATCCCCAAGAGAAGGGAATGGCAACCCACTTCAGTATTCTTGCCTGGAGAATCTTATGGACAGAGGAGCCTGGCGGGCTACAGTCCACGGGGTCACAGAGAGTCGGCAACTGAACAACAACAGCTAACACTATGCTCGGAAAACCATGTGGGCTGTCCAGCCAGGACTGGGTTCAGACACTATCACCTTTCGTGAGTTGAGTGAGCCTGAACGTGACCTGTGAGTCTTAAGGTCCTTCTCTACCTGCAGAGGGCAGGCCTTCTCATGTGCAGTAAGTGGTGTGACTCTCAGCAGAGGCACAGAAAGCACCAGCTGCTGTCTCAGCTCGATATTACGTAAATGTTCTTATTCTCCGGAAAGTTGGAATGACTCTGATCAGTTTCTCCAAGACTCATTTGGAGCCAAAGTGTCAAGCACACGGATGTAAATAATCCATACGCAGAATTTTGATGCTTTGTGGTGTGCCTGAGAGTCTGACACCTAGAGACGGGCGTCTCCATCTCGTCACATGCTCTCTACCAGTCCTGTACTGTCCTGTTTACTTTTTTGTCTTTATGTGTCTAACAGGAGTGACCCAAAGCAAAGTGACAACGAATCAATTTGATGCACAGATATTAAGGTCTGGTGAAAGGATTCCTAAGTGCACTTCATTTAATCAAGCGGTTTATGGGGAGGAACACGAAAGGGGGCGGGGCAGGAAGGACTATGTGGTTCCAGAGCATTACCAAGGGCTCACCTCATGAATATCTGAGCCAGGCTGTAAAAAGACCCACTGAGCAAGCAGCCACTGGCATTAGCATAACTAAAAAAAAAAAATAGCAAAGAAGGAAAAGAAAACCCTCCGTGGTTATTCTGCTCCTGGTTTATAACTCTGTATAACTTAGAGTAATGCAGGTTCCAGCCACTTTGCTGTTTTCTTCAATTAGTTAATGAAAGTAGAGTGTTGATGGATGGCAGCTGAGAGAATTCATTTGTAATGAGCAGCGGTTCAGGAGATCACTCAGACGCTGACAACTTTCTCGTGCAAAGCGCCTTTCCAGAGTACTTAATTGTAACATATTGCTGCTATTATTTTACAGTAATAACTCATTATAGAATAGGATTTCTACACAAGCCCTAATAATTCTGTTATGCCTACCATGATTTTTCAACATTAGCTAATGAAGTGCCCCATCATTTATCAGTAAATAGCATCTAATGTTGCACAGTAAATCTTGGTCAGAATTCTCTGTACTGGCTTCTGAGATCAGGGGACAATTAACATCGTAGAACTGGTGATCATGGAACCCACTTCCTTTCCACCTGTCCTCATCTGACCTTGCCATGAAGTGATTTGACAAGCTGATACCACAGTCCTGGTTTTCATTCAGTTTATCAGCTGCTGGCCTTCAATGACATCCGTATCTATAAGAGGTTTAGAACTTCACCAAAGAATCAGGACATACATAGAGCCAAACGCACCAGTTTAACTCCTCTGCGGCCAGTCTCACTCTCAAAAAAATCCCCCAAAACTTCCATTTTGGGTGATCGCTGGTGACCCAGGAAAAACATGAGCTACACTTTTTCCTGATTCACATCTGACATTTCCCTGTGCTCTGACAGGGATGGAGCAAAGTCATCTCAACTATTCCTCTTCTCTCAGTTGGAAAGAGTTAAAACCCAGCTCCTGTGCAATCCTACACTATTTTCCTGACACTGACTTCCTGTCTCCTTTGACATGGATGTGCATCACGTGAGTGTGTAGGCACGCATCACTCACCTTCCAGATACATGTTGCTTTCAACATCTGGCAGGTTCATCAAGTCTTGGAAATACATTTCAAGATCACCATCTCCAACATCTCCCCAAATATCTTCGAAGTGTTGTACTTCATTTGTAAAGAGTTTTCCTGACATGGTCAACCTCAATGCCTAGTGAACTCTGTATCCACATAAAAGCACTGAACACGATTCAAGAGATCCAGGCGTGACCACCTTGACCTATACCAGGGCCAGAGACACAGAGCAGCCTCTGCTGACTCAGTTTCACTCTCTCTGCTCCTGTATGGATTTGTGGAAACCTCCCTGAGACCCAGCTTGGGCCCCCCAGACCAGCCTGGGGCCCACAGCAGTAGGGGGCTGGATGGTGCTATGCCATGGAACTGCAGGGACGTGCACGGGGCAGACACAGGCTCAGGGAGGAATCCTCTCTGTGCCTTCACACTTCAGCTGCCAGGGAAGCTCACACTCAGGGTTCTCAAGGGAGCCTCTGCACACTCTTAGGATCCTTATTTTATTTATTTATTTTTGGCCATGCCTCTTGGCATGTGGGATCTTATTTCCCTGGGCAGGGAAATTGCATCCCCTACACTGTGAGCATGAAGTCTTAGCCGCTGGTCCTCCAGGAAAGCCCCTGATTGCTGGTATTCATACACACTGGCTCAAATCTCTTAGCAGCAGAAGAAAAATGCAGAAGACTTCAATAAGAAATGGAAAATATGTAACCAAAGAATTTTTTTCTTTCCCTCTTTTGATGAACACTTTTACTTATAGATTTCAGTTTTCATCACACACATTCTTCTCAGCTACTCCAGATCCTTTGGTGGGAAGAGGCAGAAGATAAGTAATTTTATTTTAACGACTTCTCCCCTCTCACCATACTCCTTCCCCTTGTTCACCTAAATGTTTCTAATAGCTGAAGTTTTATTTCCTGTGTAATAATTGCATCTGGACCAAGACAAGATAAAAAACAATGGGGCCCCCGTAACTATCGATATTACATTAAAATACAGAAAATAGAAATCCATTCCCACCATTTCATAGACTACGAAGATAGTTTTGCTATTGTCTTATATATTAAATTCTAAGCATCCTTTCATAAGCCTAAGGTTATTAATAGGAAAAAGAAGCATGTTAATTCATCCCTCCCACAAGACATTTACAACTCTAACATACCTCCTTTAAATCAAATTTTGATGAATAAAAACAAACTGTGGGGAGAAAGAAAAGAAAGGCCAGGTCTTACACCCTCAGTGATAATATTTTTCCATTGTTTAAAAGATTCAGATGTTTCTCTAAAATGGAGTCATCCTTAAACCTTGGAGACATTGCCTCACAGACAAAATGCTTTTCAGCAAAAACAACAAGAAAACTTTGTGTTATTTGACTTCCCCCTGCTCCTCTGCCTCCCAGCACAGCCCAGGTCTCATGGAAGATTAATATTTCAGAACTTGTCATGGGCAGTTCCGTCAACTCCTCCGCTGCCCATGCCTGACAAGTTATTTATCATGTCGCTCATTGCCAGCATTAGATTATCCCCACGGTTATGACAGCAACATTATTCATCAGGGTTACAGCCTCGATACAAGGCTGCTTAAAGCTGCTTCTCCCTTCGCGCTTGTCTTTTCAGAGGAGTGTTGATCTCTGTAGTTTGTATGGAAAAGAAAGGGAGGGAAGAAGGAAGGAAGGAAGGAGAAAAGGAGAGAGGAGGAAGGGAAGGAGGGAGGGAAGAAAGAAAGAAAGAGCAAACTACGGAAATTACGGGTCTCGTCAAATATGATGACTCTGATGTGTTGATGTTCCTCCAAATTTGGATGCTTTTTTTTTTTAACAGAATCAACAATCTTTGCTGCATCCTCCTTCTTCATGGGAACCATACAAAGGGTGAGATGTAGAGACGTGGAGATGGATGTTGATAAAATGCTCACTGTGGCCCTGACTCCTGTGCATCTATAAGCAGTTCCCTGCATCCATCTCCTTTCTCCGCTCCTTCCCTGACAGTCAAGTGCCAACTGGAGGACCGTTTGCTTGTAGTGTCTCTGTGACTGCATAGTCAGGAGCCTTTATTTTACTCAATAGAATTTTATTCAATTTTGTGAGGCTCCAGAGCAATTTGAATTTCAGGGTGAATGTTTTCCCCTAGAAATTGCATGAGTTGAAAATGCTGGGAGAAAATTAAGTTGTCAGCATTTATTCCAATTTTTGAAAAGATTACTGAGCTCAGTGATCCTTCCTTCAAGCTCAATTGCAATGACTTGGAGGGCTCTTTCTTTCTTGTTCGTTAGCAGGTAAGTGATGTCACACCTAGGAAACCAAACCTCACATCCAACCTTCTGGTCATGGATAGATAACGTAATTTGTAGGCAAGACATTTGGGGTAGGGAACCTCCTGTTGCCGGGAGAAATATTAATAACCTCAGATATGCAGATGACACCACCCTTATGGCAGAAAGTGAAGAGGAGCTAAAAAGCCTCTTGATGAAAGTGAAAGAGGAGAGTGAAAACGAAGGCTTAAAGCTCAGTATTCAGAAAATGAAGATCATGGCATCTGGTCCCATCACTTCATGGGAAGTAGATGGGGAAACAGTGGAAACAGTGTCAGACTTTATTTTTTTGGGCTCCAAAATCACTGCAGATGGTGACTACAGCCATGAAATTAAAAGACGTTTGCTCCTTGGAAGAAAAGTTATGAGCAACCTAGATAGTATATTCAAAAGCAGAGACATTAGTTTGCCGACTAAGGTCTGCCTAGTCAAGGCTATGGTTTTTCCTGTGGTCATGTATGGATGTGAGAGTTGGACTGTGAGGAAGGCTGAGCGCCGAAGAATTGATGCTTTTGAACTGTGGTGTTGGAGAAGACTCTTGAGAGCCCCTTGGACTGCAAGGAGATCCAACCAGTCCATTCTGAAGGAGATCAGGCCTGGGATTTCTTTGGAAGGAATGATGCTAAAGCTGAAGCTCCAGTACTTTGGCCACCTCATGCGAAGAGTTGACTCATTGTAAAAGACTCTGATGCTGGGACGGATTGGGGGCAGGAGGAGAAGGGGACGACCGAGGATGAGATGGCTGGATGGCATCTGAGTGAGTCTGAGTGAACTCCGGGAGATGGTGATGGACAGGGAGACCTGGCGTGCTGTGATTCATGGGGTCGCAAGGAGTCAGACACGACTGAGCGACTGAACTGAACTGAACTGAACTGAACCTCCTGTTGGAGGTGACATTAGCTTGTCCACCAGCTAGCAGTGGGGTATTAGGACCCCTTCACCCAGCAGATAGGGGTGTGGATTACACAAGCTTTGCCTCAGCCCAGCTCAGCAGGTCAAGCCAGGTGTGAGCTAGCCAAAATCCCCTCCTCCATCCTCCAAAACCCTAGGAGCTAAATGCTTGACATCTGAATCTCTCAGTGTCTGAACGCACTTATTGTTTATTGTACTACCTTTACAATTTCACTTCCAGAGTCACCCTCATGGAGGCTAAACCTAAACCTCAGCTTGCTTTGAAAAGCATCAAGTGCTTTGGGGCAGCTCGTCCACTGTTGTCATTATGATAGTGCTTCGTAAATACTTTGAAGTCATGACTTTAGCCATTTTGATGAGAGCGGGAAACATAGGGTGGTCTTATGTCTGCTTTAGGACCCTGAAAGCAAATGCTACGGTTTGAAAGAATTCCTGACTAAAGAACCATCCAGGTGAACTGTTGCGGGACAATTGTGGCCTGCAACATGTTGGTCTCTGCTCTTGGACAACCGGAAAGGGAGTTCGGGGCCTTGGGAGAGTGTGAGGAGCGGGGAGATGGTAAGCACCGCCCAGCTCACTCAGGGCACGAGGGGGCCACCCAGACCCTCCATCTGCACACACCGGTCATGCACATCCTCACCCCCCTTAGCACACCCATCACCTACACACACACACACACACACACACACATCCAGCCTCTCCCGGGGCCCCTGCCCCCACTATATGGTCTGAATTACCAGCTCCTCCCACCTCAGTCCCTGCAGAGACCATGTATTTCCCTGGTTTCCCGGGTCCCACCACACCCAGGGCTCCACACAGACATCCGGAGGACCGCCCAAAAATGCCATAAGGACCGTGTCACACCCCACAGGTGTTCCGACTGCCTCGTGTCTTCCTACACTGAAGTCCTACTTTCTGCCTGGGGGGCAGGGAGCCCTCACACCCCGGCCCCTGCTCCAGGCCAGGGCACCTGCAGAGTCGACCAGTGTCTGCAGGAAGAAACATCCCTGACCTCGGGCTAGAAGGCAGCTGAAGGTTACTTGGTGTGCTGTTAACACCCACTCGACCCACACACCCACCAGCGCAGGGATCCTGGTGATCCAGGGGCATAATCTAAGGGGGCACCCAAAGCCCCTGGGAGTCAACCCTCAAAAACGTTCAGTAATCAAAGCAAATAATATTTTAATGCAATATTTACAAAAATTGAATCAGCAGATGTAAGTCAGCTGCTTCTTTCTGGCCCGGGGGCCGGGGCTTGGGCAGGGGCTGGAGGAGGGTCAGGCAAGCGCAGGTGGAATCTCACCTTTCTTAAAGCTTTGATCATTTCTTTCACCTTGGAATCTTTTTCTATTAATTTTTAAAAATTTACTTAAAGTGAAAAGCAAAGGTGGTTCTTTGCTCAGTCGTGTGCAACTCTGTGACCACGTGGATTGTAGCCCGCCAGGCTTCCTTGTCCATGGGGATTCTCCAGGCAAGAATACTGGAGTGGGTTGCCATGCCCTCCTCCAGGGGATCCTTCCAACCCAGGGACTGAACCCAGGTCTCCCACATTGCAGGCAGATTCTTTAACCATCTGAGCCACGAGGAAAGCCCTTTAAAATTTACTTAAAATATTGCCTAAACCATCGTTTTTGATGCCCCCTTAAATTTTGCATATGAAGTGAGTGCTTTACTCTCTCACTGTAGTCCTGGCCCTGACACACACATGCTCACACACACTCTCATGTTCACACGCACTTATTCACACACTCAGGCTCACATGCTCATACTCACATGTTCATAGTCACACACCCATGCTCACAGGCACATGTTGGCATACTCACACACTCACATAGATGCTCACACTCACATTCACACTCACATATTCACACACTCACACACACAGGCTCACATGCTCATACTCATGTTCATAGTCACACACCCATGCTCACATGGTCACACACCCATGCTCACATGCACATGTTGGCATACTCACACACTCAGATGCTCACACTCACATGTTCACACACACTCACATGCTCACACTCACACTCACACACACAGGGATGCTGGAGCTGAGGGCAGCACAACCTTACACGTGGGGGTTAGGTGGACTCTGAGTGGTAAGGAAGGGGCTTCTCGGGTTTGAACATCACAGACAAGAGTTGAGTGTCAGCTGGACAACATCTGCCTGCCTTTCCTTCAACCTCTTTCTAAACACTGGATCCCACGTTTCTCATTTGCTATGAAATTGTAGAAACAGTAGTGCTTGATGGGCCTGGGGTCCATGGGAGATCACTTCAGCTACTGCCATGTAGAAGTGCCAAGGCTGAGTATATACACTCTGTGTGTGTGTGTGTGTGTGTGTGTGCACGCGCACAGGTAAATGTGTGGATATTGAAATAGATGGATACGTTAGTCCTTCTCCCCTCACTCGTCCTCGTACTCTGCTGGGGTCTCTCATCCAAATCAAGTTTAGGATGCCAGACCAAGTCTTAGAAAATTGAACTTGTGCTTCAACAGAGGAAAACCTACCTGTACCTTTTGCACTAAAATTATTTAAGAGCTTATAGGTCTAAAAAACAAAGACTGCCTCACATATGGCATAAGTGTGTTTTCATTCTTCCTTATTCTGAGACTTCCAACAGATCTTTGTTCCCTAGTAAGTTTTAAGAAATCTAAAACTCAGTTGAATACACATTGGATTTAGAAAGAAAAATCATAATTGTGTTAAGTAAATTTCTTTTCTAACTGATTTTAAATTGTTTTATCTCTGTATAGTAATAGTGCATTAAAGGATAAAAATAAATTTGGAAGAAATGAATACTTTATGTGTTTTCCTGTCAAGTGTCTGCAAAAGCATCTTAACTTCCTTTTTTAACATCATGGCAAATCAAAATCATCCATAAATTAGTCAAAAGGTCAGAATAACTCATGTTGAAGGGATAGCAGTGATTCTGTTTATTTTAAACACAACTTATAATCCATGAGAACAGTATCCCACAAATCAGATGATTTTTATAGCTTTACTAATTTTATTCAAACATTTTTTATGAAAAATTAAAAAATACAAATAAGGTAAAAAAAACAGATTAATCACTTATTACACACATCAACTTGATTTTACTGTTAGCGTTCTACAAAATTGGCTTCATCACATGTCTATCCATAGAGCTGTCTTAGTTTTGAAGCATTTCAAAATGAATGGAATGCATTAATAGCCCCCTCACAAATATTTTTGTGTTTATATCTTTCAGTTCAGTTCAGTTCAGTCGCTCAGTCATGTCCGACTCTTAGCGACTCCATGAATCACAGCACACCAGGCTTCCCTGTCCATCACCATCTCCCAGAGTTCACTCAGACTCACGTCCATTGAGTCCGTGATGCCATCCAGCCATCTCATCCTCTGTCGTCCCCTTCTCCTCCTGCCCCCAATCCCTCCCAGCATCAGAGTCTTTTCCAATGAGTCAACTCTTCTCATGAGGTGGCCAAAGTACTGGAGTTTCAGCCTTAGCATCATTCCCTCCAAAGAAATCCCAGGGCTGATCTCCTTCAGAATGGACTGGTTGGATCTCCTTGCAGGCCAAGGGACTCTCAAGAGTCTTCTCCAACACCACAGTTCAAAAGCATCAATTCTTCAGCACTCAGCCTTCTTCACAGTCCAACTCTAACATCCATACATGACCACAGGAAAAACCATAGCCTTGACTAGATGGACATTAGTTGGCAAAGTAATGTCTCTGTTTTTAAATATGCTATCAAGGTTGATCATAACTTTTCTTCCAAGGAGTAAGCGTCTTTTAATTTCATGGCTGCAGTCACCATCTGCAGTGATTCTGGAGCCCAAAAAAATAAAGTCTGACACTGTTTACACTGTCTCCCCATCTATTTCCCATGAAGTGATGGGACCGGATGCCATGATCTTCGTTTTCTGAATGCTGAGCTTTAGGCCAACTTTGTCACTCTCCTCTTTCACTTTCATCAAGAGGCTTTTTAGTTCCTCTTCACTTTCTGCCATGAGGGTGGTGTCATCTGCATATCTGACGTTATTGATATTTCTCCCGGCAATCTTGATTCCAGCAGGTGTTTCTTCCAGGCCAGCGTTTCCCATGATGTACTCTGCATACAAGTTAAATAAGCAGGATGACAATATACAGCCTTGACGTACTCCTTTTCCTATTTGGAACCAGTCCGTTGTTCCATGTCCAGTTCTAACTGTTGCTTCCTGACCTGCATACAGATTTCTCAAGAGGCAGGTCAGGTGGTCTGGTGTTCCCATCTCTCTCAGAATTTCCCACAGTTTATTGTGATCCACACAGTCAAAGGCTTTGGCATAGTCAATATAGCAGAAATAGATATTTTTCTGGAACTCTTTTGCTGTTTCCATGATCCAGCAGATGTTGGCAATTTGATCTCTGGTCCTTCTGCCTCTTCTAAAACCAGCTTGAACGTCAGGGAGTTCACAGTTCATGTATTGCTGAAGCCTGGCTTGGAGAATTTTGAGCATTACTTTACTAGCATGTGAGATGAGTGCAATTGTGTGGTAGTTTGAGCATTTTTTGGCATGGCCATTCTTTGGAATTGGAATGAAAACTGCCCTTTTCCAGTCCTGTGGCCACTGCTGAGTTTTCCAAATGTGCTGCCATATTGAGTGCAATGCTTTCACAGCATCATCTTCCAGGATTTGAAACAGCTCAATTGGAATTCCATCACCTCCACTAGCTTTGTTCGTAGTGATGCTTTCTAAGGCCCACTTGACTTCACATTCCAAGATGTCTGATTCTAGATTAGTGATCACATCATCATGACTATCTGGGTCATGAAGATCTTTTTTGTACAGTTCTTCCATGTATTGTTGCCACCTCTTCTTAATATCTTCTGCTTCTGTTAGGTGCATACCGTTTCTGTCCTTTTTCGAGCCCATCTTAGCATGAAATGTTCCCTTGGTATCTCTAATTTTCTTGAAGAGATCTCTAGTCTTTCCCATTCTGTTGTTTTCCTCTATTTCTTTGCATTGATCGCTGAGGAAGGCTTTCTTATCTCTTCTTGCAATTCTTTGGAACTCTGCATTCAGAGGTTTATATCTTTCCTTTTCTCCTTTGCTTTTCACCTCTCTTCTTTTCACAGCTATTTCTAAGGCCTCCCCAGACAGCCATTTTGTTTTTTTGCATTTCTTTTCCATGGGGATGGTCTTGATCCCTGCCTCCTGTACAATGTCATGAACCTCCGTTCATAATTCACCAGGCATTCTATCTATCAGATCTAGGCCCTTAAATCTATTTCTCACTTCCACTGTATAATCATCAGGGATTTGATTTAGGTCATACCTGAGTGGTCTAGTGGTTTTCCCTACTTTATTCAATTTAAGTCTGAATTTGGTATTAAGGACTTCATGATCTGAGCCACAGTCAGCTCCTGGTCTTGTTTTTGTTGACTGTATAGAGCTTCTCCATCTTTGGTTGCAAAGAATATAATCAATCTGATTTCGGTGTTGACCATCTGGTGATGTCCATGTGTAGAGTCTTCTCTTGTGATGTTGGAAGAGGGTGTTTGCTATGACCAGTGCATTTTCTTGGCAGAACTCTATTAGTCTTTGCCCTGCTTCATTCCACATTCCAAGGCCAAATTTACCAGTCTCTCCAGGTGTTTCTTGACTTCCTACCTTTGCATTCCAGTCCCCTATAATGAAAAGGACATCTTTTTTGGGTGTTAGTTCTAAAAGGTCTTGTAGGTCTTCATAAAACTGTTCAACTTCAGCTTCTTCAGCGTTACTGGTTGGGGCATAGACTTGGATAAATGTAATATTGAATGGTTTGCCTTGGGGATGAACAGAGATCATTCTGTCGTTTTTGAGATTGCATCCAAGTACTGCATTTCTGACTCTTTTGTTGACCTTGATGGCTACTCCATTTCTTCTGAGGGATTCCTGCCCACAGTGGTAGATATAATGGTCATCTGAGTTAAATTCACGCATTCCAGTCCATTTTAGTTCGCTGATTCCTAGAATGTCGATGGTCACCCTTGGCATCTCTTGTTTGACCACTTCCAATTTGCCTTGATTCATGGACCTGACATTCCAGGTTCCTATGCAATATTGCTCTTTACAGCATTGGATCTTGCTTCTATCACCAGTCACATCCACAACTGGGTGTGGTTTTTGCTTTGGCTCCATGCCTTCATTCTTTCTGGAGTTATTTCTCCTCTGATCTCCAGTAGCATCATTAACTAGAATGAATTATCAATATAGATCAAACCAGTCAATCCTAAAGGAAATCAACCCTAAATATTCATTGGAAGGACTGATACTGAAGCTGAAGCTCCAATAGTTTGGCCACCTGATGCAAAGAACCGACTCAGTAGAAAAGACCCTGATGCTGGGAAAAACAGGGTAGGAGAAGGGGGCAACTGAGAGTAAGACGGTTAGGTAGTATCACTGACTTAACGAACTTTAGTTTGAGCAAACTCTGGGAGAGAGTGAAGGACAGGGAGCCTGGCATGCTGCAGTCCATGGGGTTGAATCAGACAAAGAATCAGACACAACTGAGTGACTGAACAACAACAAAGACTGTATTATATGCTTATAACTGTATTTTTCTTTTGAGGTAATACTTCAGTTCAGTTCAGTTCAGTAGCTCAGTCGTGTCTGAATCTTTGCGACCCCATGAATTGCAGCACGCCAGGCCTCCCTGTCCGTCCATCTCCCAGAGTCCACTCAAACTCACGTCCATCAAGTCGGTGATGCCATCCAGCCATCTCATCCTCTGTCGTCCCCTTTTCCTCCTACCCCCAATCTCTCCCAGCATCAGGGTCTGTTCCAATGAGTCAGCTCTTCACATGAGGTGGCCAAGGTAATACTTACCTACCACTAATTAACAAATTGTAGAGGCAGATTTTCGAAGTTTGGCAAATGCATAGACCCAGGTCACTCAGATCCTGACAAAATATAGAACATCACCCTCACCCTCCCAAATTATCTCTTGCCTTCTCCTGGATGGTACCTGCCCTGATCCCCATGCAAACAACTGCTCTTCTGATTATTTCTACCACAGGTTAACTTTGCTAGTTTTAGAATTCCAAATAAGTTAAATTTAACACTATCTATTTCCTTCTAAGTTAAGAGCATTTTCACTCAGATGATTGTTTCTGAGATTTATCCTACCTTCTTGTGGGGGAGAGGTCGTGTAATAGCAGACCACACCCTTTTGTTTCTGAGCTATAGTCTTAGTGTCATCGTACATTTCATTTCTCTTTGCTAACTACACAGAGGTGAAATTCTCAGGTTTTCTTCTTATGGTCACATTTATTATTCAAAAAATTTAATATGATTTCCTATTGGAGCATACTTGATTAACAATGTTGTGTCAGTTTCCGGTGTACAGCAAACTGACTCAGTTATCTATCAGTTCAGTTCAGTCGAACAGTCGTGTCCAACTCGTTGCGACCCCATGAATCGCAGCACGCCAGGCCTCCCTGTCCATCACCATCTCCCAGAGTTCACTCAGACTCACGTCCATTGAGTCCGTGATGCCATCCAGCCATCTCATCCTCTGTTGTCCCCTTCTCCTCCTGCCCCCAAACCCTCTCAGCATCAGAGTCTTTTCCAATGAGTCAACTCTTCTCATGAGGTGGCCAAAGTACTGGAGTTTCAGCCTTATCATCATTCCTTCCAAAGAAATCCCAGGACTGATCTCCTTCAGAATGGACTGGTTGGATCTCCTTGCAGCCCAAGGGACTCTCAAGAGTCTTCTCCAACACCACAGTTCAAAAGCATCAATTCTTCGGCTCTCAGCCTTCTTCACAGTCCAACTTGCACATCCATACATGACCGCAGGAAAAACCATAGCCTTGAATAGACGGACCTTAGTCGGAAAAGTAATGTCTCTGCTTTTGAATATACTATCTAGGGTGGTCATAACTTTTCTTCCAAGGAGTAAGCGTCGTTTAATTTCATGGCTGCAGTCACCATCTGCAGTGATTCTGGAGCCCAAAAAAATAAAGTCTGACACTGTTTCCACTGTTTCCCCATCTATTTGCCATGAAGTGATGGGACCAGATGCCATGATCTTCGTTTTCTGAATGTTGAGCTTTAAGCCAACTTTTTCACTCTCCTCTTTCACTTTCATCAAGAGGCTTTTTAGTTCCTCTTCACTTTCTGCCATGAGGGTGGTGTCATCTGCATATCTGAGGTTATTAATATTTCTCCCGGCAATCTTGATTCCAGTTTGTGCTTCTTCTGGCCCAGTGTTTCTCATGATGTACTCTGCATATAAGTTAAATAAGCAGGGTGACAATATACAGCCTTGACGTACTCCTTTTCCTATTTGGAACCAGTCCGTTGTTCCATGTCCAGTTCTAAGTGTTGCTTCCTGACCTGCATATAGGTTTCTCAAGAGGCAGGTCAGGTGGTCTGGTATTCCCATCTCTTTCAGAATTTTCCACAGTTTATTGTGATCCACACAGTCAAAGACTTTGGCATAGTCAAGAAAGCAGAAATAGATGTTTTTCTGGAACTCTATTGCTTTTTCCATGATCCAGCAGATGTTGGCAATTTGATCTCTGGTTCCTCTGCCTCTTCTAAAACCAGCTTGAACATCAGGGAGTTCACAGTTCATGTATTACTGAAGCCTGGCTTGGAGAATTTTGAGCATTACTTTACTAGCATGTGAGATGAGTGCAATTGTGCGGTAGTTTGAGCATTCTTTGGCATTCCTTTCTTTGGGATTGGAAATGAAAACTGCCCTTTTCCAGTCCTGTGGCCACTGCTGAGTTTTCCAAATTTGCTGACGTATTGAGTTCAATGCTTTCACAGCATCATCTTTCAGGATTTGAAACAGCTCAATTGGAATTCCATCACCTCCACTGGCTTCATTCGTAGTGATGCTTTCTAAGGCCCACTTGACTTCACATTCCAGGATGTCTGTCTCTAGGTGAGTAATCACACTACTGTGATTATCTGGGTCATGAAGATCTTTTTTGTACAGATCTTCTGTGTATTCTTGCCACCTCTTCTTAATATCTGCTGCTTCTGATAGGTCCATATCATTTCTGTCCTTTATGGAGCCCATCTTTGCATGAAATGTTCCCTTGGTATCTCTAACTTTCTTGAAGAGATCTCTAGTCTTTCCCATTCTGTTCTTTTCCTCTATTTCTTTACATTGATCGCTGAGGAAGGCTTTCTTACCTCTTCTTGCCATTCTTTGGAACTCTGCATTCAGATGCTTATATCTTTCCTTTCCTCCTTTGCTTTTCACCTCTCTTCTTTTCACAGCTATTTCTAAGGCCTCCCCAGACAGCCATTTTGCTTTTTTGCATTTCTTTTCCATGGGGATGGTCTTGATCCCTGTCTCCTGTACAACATCACGAAGCTCCGTCCATAGTTCATCAGGCACTCTTATCTATCAGATCTAGGCCCTTAAATCTATTTCTCACTTCCACTGTATAATCATCAGGGATTTGATTTAGGTCATACCTGAATGGTCTAGCGGTTTTCCCTACTTTATTCAATTTAAGTCTGAATTTGTTATTAAGGAGTTCATGATCTGAGCCACAGTCAGCTCCCGGTCTTGTTTTTCTTGACTGTATAGAGCTTCTCCATCTTTGGTTGCAAAGAATATAATCAGTCTGATTTCGGTGTTGACCATCTGGTGATGTCCATGTGTAGAGTCTTCTCTTGCGTTGTTGGAAGAGGGTGTTTGCTATGACCAGTGCATTTTCTTGGCAAAACTCTATTAGTCTTTGCCCTGCTTCATTCCACATTCCAAGGCCAAATTTACCAGTCTCTCCAGGTGTTTCTTGACTTCCTACCTTTGCATTTCAGTCCCCTATAATGAAAAGGACATCTTTTTGGAGTGTTAGTTCTAAAAGGTCTGTAGGTCTTCATAAAACTGTTCAACTTCAGCTTCTTCAGCGTTACTGGTTGGGGCATAGACTTGGATAACTGTAATATTGAATAGTTTGCCTTGGAGACAAACAGAGATCATTCTGTCGTTTTTGAGATTGCATCCAAGTACTGCATTTTGGACTCTTTTGTTGACCATGATGGCTACTCCATTTCTTCTGAGGAATTCCTGCCCACAGTAGTAGATATAATGGTCATCTGAGTTAAATTCACCCTATCCAGTCCATTTTAGTTCGCTGATTCCTAGAATGTCGACATTCACTCTTGCCATCTCTTGTTTGACCCCTTCCAATTTGCCTTGATTCATGGACCTGACATTCCAGGTTCCTATGCAATATTGCTCTTTACAGCATTGGATCTTGCTTCTATCACCAGTCACATCCACAACTGGGTATTGTTTTTCTTCGGCTCCATCCCTTCATTCTTTCTGGAGTTATTTCTCCACTGATCTCCAGTAGCATATTGGGCACCTACTGACCTGTGGAGTAACTTTAATTCCATCATATATATATTTCATGAGATACATATCATTTCATAATATGTATATAATTACATAATATAATATATAATATAATTTCATAATATATATATTCTGTTTCAAATTCTTTTCCCATTTATGTTATGAGAGTGTATTAAGCAGAGTAGGTCCTTATTGGTTATCTATTTAAAATTTTTCAGTGTTTCATTTTTTGCGCAAATATTTGTTGAGAGGCTTAATGAATGGATTATCCACTCAATAGAAGCAAATGTGCATTAATAATTTCTATAGAAAATGAAGGTAAAGCTTTGTAAATTTAGTTGAAGCCGAACCGTGCGCTGGATGATTACCTGGTGAGAACTGGGTAGTGTCTGGGGTCACAGCGGAGCAGCAGATCCGCTATTTGACTCCAGGCAGCTTGATTCTGCATCTAGCCCAGAGTCCTCCGCTTCTTTAAATTTTTTTACTTTGCTGTTTTTAGGGAAAAATTCTGAAAACTTGAAGGAAATGTTTGCTGTCATTTG
Organism: Capricornis sumatraensis; assembly: GCF_032405125.1. Taxonomy (NCBI): domain Eukaryota; kingdom Metazoa; phylum Chordata; class Mammalia; order Artiodactyla; family Bovidae; genus Capricornis; species Capricornis sumatraensis. The sequence goes on from NC_091089.1 coordinate 4,406,020, forward strand.
TACCACATCACTGAGTTCCAGAATTGATACGTGTGTTTCCAAAATTGAAAACGCGCACATGTCACATACAGAAACACAACACACACACGCTACAGTACATAAGCATGCATTTCAGGAGTATATGTCACTGTCTGTGTGACCAAACAAATGTTACCTCAAAGTACTTGTTGGTAACTTACTGATATTACAAAAACTGCATTCTTACCATATGCTTTTTTAAATATCAGAAGAGAATTGGTCTTTCTCATTCAATTTCCAAATTCTAAACTTTTACCAAAAATTTACGTTGTAAACTACAAATGTAGTTTTGCAATAGCCCTTTCCTTCAGGCCCAGGGAAATCACCACTGGCTCTGTATTTATGGGCTTTTAAAAAAGTGCACCGCTGAGCCACCAGGGTTACGGTGGTCTTTCAGTGAGAATGTTCGCCTCTGGAAGGTCATCTCTAAGCTCAGTTACAAGCTGTGCTTGGCTGAGATAGTACTTGAACTAAGCAATGGATGCAAGTCCTGACTTATTTTGGTGTCACGAGAAATATTCTAGAAAGTAAGACTGCGCATTGAATGGATGGTGACACCATGTCAAATTACTAGATTTGAAGGTCATCAGTCAGAAACAGAACATGTTTAGAATTCCTTCAATCTGATTATGAAAGAGTAATGTGGGCAAGGAAGTCAAAATTACACAGAAAGTGACAAAGATGAAATTAAAGACATCCAAAGGACAAAGGGCTATGTTCACAATTTATTCAAAGTTTTGCACAATACAAATTAAATATAATATAATATATTTTTTAATTATTAAAATGAACTTTTCCTCCATAGATTTAAACTGTTAATGAAAAGAGAAAAGATAATTGCCCTCCCACTTAACTGCCCAGTATTCCACCCCTTGAAATGGGGCCGGTTTCTTTAGATTCTCTTGTGATTACTTTCAAAGCTATTGTGAGTTTATGAGTGCTTTTAGCTCCTAATGCAGCTTCCAATGTCAATCTTTATATTACTAAAGGACAATTAGGCAAACCATGTAATTGTGTTGTCACTTATTAATTTCAAGCTCCAATGTCATAAATTATATGTTTTAATTAATACTGTGTCAATGGCAATCTGTAACTTTGAATGCATACAGAGGTTAACAAGAATACATAATTAAGAGAAAACAGTGAATAAGGGCATGGCTGAACAGTTTATAAAATTAGGCAAGAAAGGGACTGCTTTGTCAGCATGTAAGCACCATGATTAAAAAAGGGGGGAAAAGGATGGGGGGATTAATAAACTCAAGCCAAGAAATAGAAACAATAGAATAAGATAATAAAAACAGATTGATAAAAAAATGAATGGATGAACAATACAAGGAAAATTCTAAACCACAAATGCTTGAGAAACTGAGTCGATTGGTTACTATTGTGTGGATGTGCGTGTCCCCTCCAGAGTCACGTGCTGAAGCGTAACCCTTAATGGGATTGTGTTAGGAGGTGGTTGGGTGGTGGGGCCACAGCCTTGAGAGGCAGATTAGCATCTTTATAAGAGAGACCCGTGGGGCTTGTCCCTCCCGCCGCACGTGGCAGAGGGAGACGTCACTGGCAAGGAGGTCTTCACCAGCTGGTGACCACTCTGAGCTTTGACCTTGGACGTCCAGCCTCCAGGACCGTGAGAATCAAATGTCTCTTGTTTACACACCACCCCCCACCCCTGCCCCAGTTTGTGGGATTTTGTTATAGCAGCCTGAAAGGGCTAAGACATTTATCAACAGATGTTTCTTGTTAGTCGAGTTGCTGAAAATCCTCCTTGAGTTTCAATTCTGAAAGCTGGATATCTTTCTAAAAGTATGACCTCACTCGCCTGTCTTAGTAAACAGGGCACAGAGCAAACCACTTGGACTTGTTTCAGGGACGTGATTCTGACATGTCTCGTCATCTGGGGGTCACGCTGCTGGCTGAGAAGGAAAAGAGCATGCCTATATTCTATTCTGTGACGTCGATCTGTGACATCACAGACAAGCTGCCTTCACTATAAAGAACGGGCGTTGCTAGGAGGGTTTGCTGCTTTTTCTCCCCCACGAAATTAGGGTGTGGGCCTGCTTTACTGGAGTTTCTGTTTAGGGAAGAATTGAGGATTCACAGGAAGTCAAAGTTGAGAGGAACCGCAAAGCCACCTGGCCTTTCATTTACAGGCCTCTCATGCTGGCTGTAAGTGAAAACTTCCCAGGTGGCTCAGATGGTAAAGAACCCACTTGCCAATGCAGTTGACCTGGGTTGGATCCCTGGGTCGGGAAGATCCCCTGGAGGAGGAAATGGCAACCCACTCCAGTATTCTTGCCTGGAAAATCCCATGGGCAGAGGAACCTGGTGGGCTACAGTCCATGGGGTGGCAGAGAGTCAGACACCACTGAGCAACTAACACTTCACGTGCTGGCCGTCACCCTCCCCCTGTTGACGCAAGTGGTGCTGGACATTCCCGTCAACTGCTATAGAGACAAAATATTACTTTCCAGTTTCCTGCCTCTTATGGTAAGTCTATTATCATCACAAACTAAGATGTAAGGGCTCATGAAACGACCCCATGCTAGTACAGTAGTTTTTCTTTATGTTAGTTAAATGTGTCTCATCTCTATGACTCAATGGGCTAAAAATTTAACACAATTTCTCTGATTTTCTATGCAAGCCACATGATGAAAGGATGAGCCATTTTCTACTTTAGTGACTCTGGAAAGTCGTATTCTCTTTGGGGCTTCAGTATTCTGTGCTGTTGCCCAAGAAAATCAGAATGTCTCTTAGGAGAGCACAGAGGGTTCTTGAGCTGAAGCAGCAGAAGCGTGCATCACAGAGGGTTGGCGGCAAGCGCCGGTGAGAAGTTGTTACGAATCACTCACATAGGTTGCCGTGGGACCACACCTGTGCTTGGAATCTAGGGCAGATGAATTCGTGGAAACAAAGAAGTGCCTGCTGGTCGAGGGCAGCCTGGGGTTGGGGGAATGGAAAGACATTTGAAAAAAGCTACAAAGCTTTAGTCACAGGAGGAATAAGTTCTGGGGGTCAATGGACAGCATGGTGACAATAGTTAAAAATACTGTCTACACTTGAATGTTGCTGAAAGAGTAAATCTTAAATGTTCTCAACACAGGCAGTAGTAATTGTATGAGGTGACGGGGTTGTTAACTACATAGTCATGGTAATCATTGCACAGTGTACATCAAACCGTCACATTGTACACCCTAAGCCTGCACAGCGATATGTGTCAATTATGTCTCAGTACAGCCAGAGACACAAAGCAGGAGAAAGCCCACCTTTGCTGAGAACTCACCCTTCGTTTTCAGCTCTCAATCATGTCCTGACAGAAAGATGGCTACCATACATATATTTCACAAACAAATCAAAAATATTGTTGGGCGTTTTGTGGAAAAGGCATTTTCCTGGAAGCACCCTGCGAGCTTCTGATTCATGATGTGAGTGAACACAAAACATTTTGATACAATCCGGTGGGGGCCCTGGATTTTCAGTGACCAGGAATACACAGCACCGAGCCAGGTCCTTCTGTGCAGCCTTATTCTAGACCATCACGCTGGCAGAATCGTGTGGCTTCATACAGTCATTGCTAGCAGCAGTATGGAATCGGTAGAGGCCTTCTGTAAAGTACTTTCTTATAAATAGCGATCATTTTCTGAATAATTTCTAAGCATAGGGACTGTGTGATTACTTGCATGCATCATCTCATTTAATTTTCGTAGGCTTATGAGGTTAGTACTAATACTATCCTGCTTCTGTGGGTGAGGAGATTGGGGTTTCGATTGGTTAAACACCTCATTCTGTATCTCAGAGCAAGTAAATGGAGATGCCTGGTCTGTCTAAATCCAAGCCCCTGTGCTCCATCACTGTGCAGTCAAACTGCTGCAAGCCTGTGCTGTAATTCTCTAACGCGTGGGACCGTTTCCTAAAGAAATAATCCAGCCAAATGAAGAGTTTCAAGTGGAAAAGAATTGCTTT